>NC_053489.1:213706512-213996512 GCF_905171775.1 Rana temporaria | reverse complement strand
TGGCATCTACTGTAACAATGCATTAAGGTGCTTAATGCTAGATTTTTAAGCATGACAGAGTAAGCAAAGTTCCCTATTTTAGAAAAAGCGGGATGATTTTTGGTAGTAAATTATCTGTACAGTAAAGGGATTGTGTACTGGGTTAGTGGTTTGTGGAAGATAGAGTTAGTATTAGTATTAATGCAGTTCTATCCAACACGGTCAGGAAACTCAATATTTATTCATATTTTTTGTCTAAATTGTTAAAACTGCTAAATTTTCTTACATTTCCTAGATAAAATATGTTGCATTTTGTCCTTGTTTAGCTTTACAAACTTTAGACTCTTGGCTGCAAGTAAGCAATCGCCTGAAGAGTCTGCCAGTTGCCTTGAGGAGTCGGACCTGGACAATTTAGGCAAAGTAACTAAAGCTAAATAAGGAGGCAAATGAAACTATTTCATACATAAGCCTGCAAATTTATTTCCAAATGACTGGTTCTTTTTCAAGTTTCCAGTTGATTGATTTTTGTATTTAGATTAGGTGTAAACTCAATCACTAAACTTTCATATGATCTTCTACATGTTAATGCAATTTCAAAATTAACTTTCAGTCTTTTTACATCTCTAGCTTTCAGTAAAATGATCCTGCCAATGAATGTCTTTGTTCAGGCACTTTCTGGTAAAGGGTGACAGTGCTGTGTCATGTCTTGCGGTTCTGCATAAATCTGCAAAATCAGCGGTGTCACTCTTAGCACCATCAGTAAGCTAGGAGGCTAGAGAAAATCATCATCATTAAGATAGAAAAAAAGTTTAAAAAGCACTATTTCTTAAAAGAAAAAATCACAGCAGTTGTTTGTGGTGCACTATGCTTTAAGCTTGGCATAGATGATGCATTTTTTTTTCCTGCAGCCATGGGTTGCTGAGCTATTGTGTTCTCTTGGCGAGGGGGGTTGTCTACAGCGCGGTGAGCTGTCTGTGCCAGGAGAACACAGTGACTATTGCTAGCGGCTATAGTCACTGCCAATGTGTATGTATGTAAAAATCCGGCATGCTGGTTTTACCCAAGTCAATCAATGGATCGTCTTGGGTACAATCAGCCTGCCCATAGATGGTTTGAATCTTGGTCAGTCCCTGCTGAACTGGCCGAGGTTCCAACCATCTATTGATGTCTTTAGTGAACCTAACATAATCAACTTGGGTTTTAAATCTACAGTGGTAGAGAAATACATTGATATCCAAACCTAACAGCAAAAATGTAATATAGTGCAGCTTACCAGTTCTTAGATGAGGTGGTTGCATTGATTTTCAGGCTACATATATTTTTTGGAAAAATGTCTGTTGATCCTGATGAAAATCCAGGGTCCTTGTAGCTGTGCACTGAACTGAAATCCCAAACAGCATGATCAGTGTTACTCTGTGAACTGCAAACCACCTCCACCTATGTAAAGGTTATGAGGAGAGGGGAAGGTGTTTGTAGGCCAAATAAGAGGAGTAGTCTAGGGTAAAAGTGCTGCTCCTCCATAGATACAGTGGGTGAGTGTTGTCACCCTAGGACAGGACAGGGAAAAAAGTATTTGATCCCCTGCTGATTTTGTACGTTTGCCCGCTGACAAAGAAATGATTAGTCTATAATTTTAATGGTAGGTTTATTTTACCAGTGAGAGACCAAATAACAAAAATATCCAGAAAAACGCATTTAAAAAAAGTAAAAAATTTAATTGGAATTTGAATGAGTGAAATAAGTATTTGACCCCTTTGCAAAACATAGTACATGGTGGCAAAACCCTTGTTGGCAATCACAGAGGTCAGATGTTTCTTGAAGTTGGCCACCAGGTTTGCACACATCTCAGGAGGGATTTTGTCCCACTCTTCTTTGCAGATCCTCTCCAAGTCATTAAGGTTGGGCAAATGTACAAAATCAGCAGGGGATAAAATACTTTTTTTTCCCTCCACTATATTTGCAGGATCACCAGGTGAAAAGAAAAGGGAGCCTAAAAAATGCAATTATTACATCTAACTACTTATAAACTGCAGTTTGGAGTTTTAGTTTATGCTAAACGATTTATATAGCACAACAGTTTGCGCAGAGCTTTACAACGTGAGGGAAGACAGTATAGTTACATTACAATTCAATACAGGAGGAATCGGAGGGCCCTGATCGTTGGGGTACACAGAGAAAGTGCGCTTGTGTGTGCGCTGAAGTCCTGAATAATAATAATCCCTGAGGAGTAGAATTGGACAAGTCCTTACCAGAGTAAGGTTTAGAAGTCTGGCATTCTTTATAGTAATACAGTAATGCTTACCAGTTTGTCTGTTTTTAGGCTAAGAGTAATGATGATCTCCTGTCTGGAATGGCTGGTGTACCACCCACAAGCAACAGTGTAAAAGTGAAGAAAAACAGTGCTGCAACGAACCTGAGTTCTGGGGCAACAATGAGTGGAACAGATGGAAGGACCAAAAGCAGTGCAGGTAAAAATATATACATGCTGACATCATAGAGTGGTTTTCTCAGACCCTGATTACCTATGAATTCACTTAAGATTTACCAGGCAATTTACAGCATTCAGAGCAGTAGAGAATTAGTCCCTGTAATGTTGTTTGTGTACTGTTTTCTCATGGTGATGAGTTGGTGCAAGCCATACTCCTATTACCATATTAAATGGTTGTAGTGGTCCTGTTCGAAATTTGTCATGGTAAAACTAACCATACGTGTAAATTGTGCTCCAATCCTTATTTGGGCACAGGCAGCAAGCAAATAGCAAAATCTGTTTGGATAATCAACACCTCTGCCAAGCATGCGAATCAGGTGCAGTGGAAAGTCACACGTTTTACACCATTATTTTTCTTTCCACCAGAACAACCATCTCTGCACCAAGGTCTGTTTGATTATGTGCCGATTAGGCATAAAGCAGCAATACCAGTGGACTAGTAGTATGAGTTTATTTAGGACAAAATTTAAGTGCAGGGTGAGTGCATGCGTTATGTTTGCAGATTTTAAAGTAAACTTGTGCCCAGACTATGGACCTTAAATTATTTACATAGTCTCAGTCGGCAGTAAAACGGCTTTAAAAAAAAAAAAAAGCCCTTACTGACATTTCTAGCTGCTTATACTTCAATTTCAAATATCAGAACAAAGACTGTAAAGAAAGGTGTGTTTACTTTAGAAGGCTAGCAAGTTGTCATATTTCAGCTCTTCATAGAAAAGAAGAGAGGAGTTGTGATTTTTAGTGCCTCTGTGACAATGAATCTACGCACAATGCATATAGTTACAGAGGTGAATGGTGGCTTATATTAAAGTACTTATACTGCCTGTTAGGAATATGTAAATACTGTACATAGTCTGAGCACAGTTTCACTTAAATATGCTAATTCATTTTGTATAATTTTGTTAAACTTCAGTGTGTGTCGTTTATACTTTTCATTTAGTATTGCTATGCTTGTCTGCTCCACACAGGTAGTAACTCCATCAGTAAAAAAAGTGGCTCATCTGGACCGAAGGAAGCAGGATCTTCTCGAGAAAGGGTCAGAGACAGATCTCGTCTGAATGCTAGCAAAAAAACACAAGGATCTGGTGTTACCACAGGAGAAGTGACTGCCTCAGTTAAGCGATCTCGAGCTTGTGCAGAGTCAGATGTTCTACGTATGAGTAAATCCAAATCAGATAACCAGATCAGTGATCGTGTTGCTCTTGAAGCCAAGGTGAAGGACCTGCTTAGTCTGGCCAAAAACAAAGATTCTGAGATCTTGCTACTTCGTACTGAATTAAGAGACATCAAAGCACAGCTAGGTCATGACATATCTGACAAGAGTCCTGAGGATCCTCCTGTAATGCAGTTACAAGAGCAGAATGCTGTAGTGCGGGAAGAACTGCAGCAGTTGAAAAGTGAGAACAGAATGCTTAAGGATCGGCTAAATGCATTGGGATTTTCATTGGGTCAACAGGTTGATGTTACAGAGAAGCTTTACTGTTACCAATCCATGGATATGGCTGCTGGCAGCCACAGTGACTGTGGAGGAGGCACTTTGGCCTCATCAGTGGAGGGCTCTGCTCCTGGATCTATGGAGGACCTTTTGAGCCAGGATGAGAGCACCCTGACTGGTGAGAGGAGGAGTAGTTCTATGGATAATTTAGATAGTGAATGCAGCGAGGTTTACCAGCCTCTCACCTCTAGTGATGATGCTTTGGATGCCCCATCTTCATCGTCTGAATCAGAAGGCCTACCAAACACTGAACGATCACGAAAAGGTAGCAGTGGCAATGTGAGTGAGGTGTCGGTGGCTTGTCTAACAGAGCGGATTCACCAAATGGAGGAGAACCAACATAGCACAGCTGAGGAGCTGCAAGCTACTCTTCAGGAGCTGGCTGACTTGCAGCAGATCACACAGGAGCTAAATAGTGAAAATGAACGGCTTGGTGAAGAGAAGGTCATCTTGATGGATTCTCTTTGCCAACAGAGTGACAAGTTGGAACTATTCAGCCGCCAGTTGGAGTATGCACGAGCACTTCTTGATGAGAACCATGTACAGTACTCTTTGGATGATGACCTTAAAAGTAGCCGTTACTTGGAGCTCGAACAGAGATATATGGAATTGGTAGACAGCAGTCGCTTTGAGCGAGAGCAGTTGTTGGGTGTCCAGCAACACTTGAGCAACACTCTTAAGATGGCAGAGCAAGATAACAAGGATGCTCAGGATGTGATTCGTGCACTTAAGGAGCGAAACCACCACATGGAGCGCATTGCTGAAGCTGAGCAACATGCAAAGCAAGCATTGGCAGTCACTCTAGAGGAGTATAAAGCCTCCCTCAATGCCGAACAGGGTGAATGTACACGTCTTAAGTCACAGTTAGAGCAGGAGAAGCAACGAGTTGCAGAGCTTTACTCTATTCACAGCTCTGATGATGCATCTCACATCCAGAACCTACTGGAAAGTGTACGTTCCGATAAAGAAAAAGCAGAAACTCTGGCAGGGAACTTGCAGGAGGAGTTGTTGCATGTACAGAATGATCTCAGACGTATGCAAGATGCCTTTGACAAGGTAAGAATGTTGATGCTGGGCGGTATAAACGTTTTATGTTACATGTTCTATGAAATGGATCGGTGCCTTTACCCCGGTTCTCGATGTAAACTGTTTTATTTGGTAAGATGCGCTGTAGTATTTCTTAGGCATTTGCTCCTATCTTTTTCTTATTGACTTCTTTAGCTGGAAGATGAATATAGAGCATTTCGTGAAGAAGCACAAAAGCAGGTGTCGGAACTAACACTGGCACTTGATAAGGTGAGGGGTGAATTGGAGGAGAAGGAGACAGAACGCAGTGACATGAAGGAGACCATTTTTGAACTGGAAGATGAAGTAGAGCAGCACAGAGCTGTGAAGCTACATGACAACCTCATCATATCCGATCTGGAGAGTAAGTTGTTTTTGCTTGCATATGTGAAATGATTTTCTTCCACATGATCATTCTCGTTCAAACTTCAAGTGCCTGTAAACCTTTGTATTTTTAAATAACAAACATGTCATACTTGCCACCTCTGTGTAAGGGTTTTGCAAAGAGTGGCCCTGATCCTCCTTTTCTGGACCCCCCCCGCAGCGCACCTGGCTCCTCCTCTCTGTGGGGGCACTCAAGAAGAGATGCTTTCCATGGGGGCACTCGATGGACATGCTCCCGAGTCCTGCTGCTGCTTCCATTGATACAGACAGCAGGACTCGGCCCCGCCCCCCGGTCTTGTGTTACTGGATTTGATTGACAGCAACAGGAGCCAATGGCTCCTGCTGCTATTAATCTATCCAATGAGGACCCGAGACAGCGGCTGGAGATGCTGTGCTCTTCCCTGTCGCTGGAATGATCGGGCTCAGGTAAGAAAAAGGGGGGTCTGGAGGGGTGCTGCAGCACAAAAGGTTTTTCACCTTAATGCATAGAATGTATTAAGGTGAAAAACTGTGAGGTTTACACAACACCTTTCACCTGAGTAAAAACCAAAGAATTATATTTGGTCTTTGAACACACAAGTACATGTACACACAAGTACATCTTCTGTTAAAGCTAAACTCCAGGCAAACCGCTAAATACACAGATTAAACCTAAATGGGAGCTGTCAAAGTTTTTTTTCTTTTTTCTGTCAATCCAGTTTTCAAACTTACACAGCTCTTCCATACCACATGGACTTGTCTGGCAGGGCAAGAGACTAAAGCTGGTCATTTACTGAGCGAGCTTCAACCAGGTTCAAATGAACTGGTCCAAATTCAATGAGTGGGTGGCCCCATCAGCTCATCTTTGTCACCCTGCTCTTTCTTGCTATCAGGCTAGTCTCTTGTTGGCATGTTGGTACTGCAGCAAAAAGTGCTATACCGGAGATTTTGAGAGGCTAATATCAAGTGAAATTCAGTTTCTTGTGCTTCGTCCAATAAATAATTACAGTTCACACTGATACGGTGTGGGATTCACAACAATTCCTGTGCACAGCGCATCACAATCTCACTGCAATTGTGCGAACTGCTGTGGGTGTCAATGTTAAGTTAAGGATAACCCAATATCAGTTTGCAATGCGCAGTGCGATTGGCTGAATCGGTTTGCGTGGGTGTGAACAGGCGCCTGCACCTTTCGGTTTGAGCTAAACAAAATGAATGGGCTGAAATTACACTGCAAAGAATCTATGCCTGTCCGAGTTGCATGCGGTTTCCCTCACTGCAATAGTGTGAACTGGGACTTAATGATATATAAAATACAGAACTGCATTCAATTTTATCCTTTTATCTGCCTGAAGTTCAGCCCACATCTTTATAATTTTAAGGTGTCCATGGCAACGTTTCTTTAAGGAGTTTTCATGAGTTTGTCTGCCCATAATATTCAGATGTTGTGCCTTGCAGGCCCTGAATAACTAAAACTGACACGAGAACGCTTAGGCCTCATTCACACCAGGCGGACTCCGTTGCTACGGAGTCCGCCTGCTCCCGCCAGCTCAGCGGGAGATCAGTCCGCAGATCTCCTCTGAGCCGACGGATGACAAGATCCTCTCTGCTCACTGAGCGGGCAGGGGCTTGTCGGGCACCGCTGTCTCCTATGGAGCGATCTGATGAAAACGGACAGCATTTCCTTTTTTATCAGATCTTACCTGATTTGATCCGCCATGGACGCATGGGGACGTGCCCCCATACGTCTGTTTTTAGCGGATCGGATAGGGTCGGATGTCAGCGGACATGTCTCCGCTGACATCCGACGCTCCATAGGAATGCATGGGGCGGCCGTTCAGGTCCGCTGTCAAAACTGACAGGTGGACCCGAACGGGCTGTCCGTGTGAATGAGGCATTAGGGTTTGATTTACTAAAACTGGAGAGTGCTAAATCTGGTGCTGCTCTCCATAGAAACCAATCGGCTTCCAGGTTTTTTTCGTCCAAGCCTAATTACCAAGCTGAAGGTACAACCTGATTGGCTACCATGCACAGCTGCACCAGATTTTACACTCTTGTAAATAAACCCCTAATAAAGCAGAGAATGTGACTTTCATGAACATTCCCTGGCGAAGAATCAATCGCACTCCTTGGAAACACTTTCACAAGGATGGTTCTCCATCAGATACTATAAAAGTTGTCACACTCTATGCTTTATATGTAGACCCAAGTGACTTGCACTGTAATTGATCAAGTTCACCACCAGGTAGCACTGTGGTTGAATGTTGAGCATGCAGTTCCCAGTTTGGTAGTATAGTAATTGATTTGCAAATATATAAATAAATAAATATATATATATATATATATATATATATATATATATATATATAAATAAAAAAAACTGCAGTAATTTTGTGTTTTTTAGTATCAATTAACTGGTAAGGGAAATTAACAAAAATGGGAGTTGAAAACCATGTAGCATGAGTTCTTAAAGCCACGGCCCACATCTGTGTTATACTGCAGTCTGGATCTTTTAAAAAATGAAAGCAGTAACATTGTGACATGAAAACGTGTTGTAATATTTGGGTGTAGTCAGGGCCCTACTATAGAATATCCGCTCTACACATATACTTTACTGTCTCATGTTTTAGGTATTCATTTGAGCAGCATTTGTAGAACTGCTTCCATATTTTGATGCACCTATTGAAATACTGGTTATTCATATATTACTGTCTGAAACCTTGTTGAATAAAAATCCGAGATGTTTCCAGTGATGTTGTGCCAGTATCTTGGTGTCAGTTACTTTTTCTGAAGATAATTCAGACTTACTGTAAGACAACATTTTGTTATTTATATTCCATGCGCTTCAGGGAACAAAAAGTATGAATGCATATTGTTTACCTAACTTTCAGATATACTTTTTAGTTTAAAGTAGGGCTGGTGAAAAAATCGTTTTGAATCGAGTTGGGAGGTCAAATCCATTCAGATTTTGACCAAATCTGTTAATTTTTTTCCATAGGACCGGCGCTCCGCAGACTAGGCCGCCGCGGCCTTTTCCCAGAATCGCTGCGGGCAGGATTTTTTAGGCGATGCCGCGGCTTCGGCCTAGTCCGCAGCCTTTTGCCAGGATCGCGGCGGGCTAAGCCGCGGCCTTGCCTAAAAACTCCTGCCCGCAGCTCCTTAGGTGAATGGTGAACCAATTTTTTTTTTTTTTAAATCGCAGATTTTTTGGGGGGCAAAATCGCCCAGCTCTAGTTTAAAGTGGTTGTAAACCCTTACATATACCCAGTGAAGTGACTATCCCCAGGTGATACACAGAGATGAAACAATTCTGCTACATAAGTTGTATTTGTCTATGTGCAGTCTTCTCTTTTCTACATACAACATTCAAAGTGCTGCATTTATATGCTTGTCTGAGAGTTCAGAAAAAAGTTGTCAGAGAGATGAAGGAACACTCTGCAGAGCTCAGTGAGGAAGGCTGTGAGAGCTGATTGGTGGGAAGACACCCCCCCCCCCCCCATTTTACACAAGAACAGAGATAAGGGCTGCCAATCAGTCACCATTTTTCTCTTGGTGTCAAGACAAATTATCAGAAGTGTTTCATGCTGATAAACGAGGAACAAAGCAGCAGACAGAAATGACACTTGGAGCTTTTAATTTAGGCACACTATAGAGGGGGATATGCTTTGTTCATATTTCATGTTTGAGGTTTACTTCCACTTTAATATTTAGTGTTTAGCTTGTCAATGTAGTGTCTTTACCTGTAACAGAATGCTAATTTGAGTAGGGTGAGCTTTGATTAGGTTGCATTAGTGCTACCAAGGACCACACTTCCCAAAACGGAATTTAAAAATTATGAGGTTTATTTTTTTTAATTGGATCATTTGATCTAAAAGGCTATAGCGTCATTGATCAGTGTAATAAAATAAGAATTATGTTAATACATGCACAATTAAACAATAAGTGCACTTTTAACCCCCCCCCCCCCTCAATGACATATGCTATGATCTCTTCCATAGAGTTAAATGATCATTTGCCTACTTGTACAGATGATACTCGAAAAATTTGAATATCGTGCAAAAGTTCATTTATTTTACTAATGCAACTTAAAAGGTGAAACTAATATATGAGAGAGACTCATTACATGCAAAGCACGATAGTTCAAGCTGTGATTTGACATAAGGGTGCATTCACACCACGATTTTATCATCCTACTTGTTCTCACGATTCTTAGGTTTGAAATCGTACAAATCTGTATGGCAAAACGTATCCATTCATTAATGTAGGTCCCCAAGTGCATTCGATTTGATCCGCATCAGATTTGATACGATTTAAAATCGCATCAAAAATCGTGTTTGACCACGATTTTTGGTCCTGATTTGAAATCGTATTAAAATCGTGTCCGATTTTTTTTTTTATATTGTGGTCAATCTAAATCGTAATAAATCGGATGACTGTGCGTTTTTATCCGATAAATCGTACCCGATTTTTTTATTACGCATGCGCACTAGACACTGGAACGAGCTAGAAACTTCAAGAATCTTCTTTTTCCCAGAAAGCCAGACATTATTTAAAATCAGGATCCGATTTTTTTGTGAAAATCGGATGGAAAATTTAGCTGTGCGATTTATGAATCCGATTTAAAAAATTTATTTTGACATACGATTACATACGATTTTGTCATATACGATTCCATCCGATTTAACGGTCCGATTATCGGATGTAAAAATCGTGATGTGAACCTAGCCTTATTGTGATGATTTTGGCTTACAGCTCATGAAAACCCCAAATCCACAATCTCAGGAAATTTGAATATTACATGCAATCAATAAAACAAGGATTGTACATAGAACAGTATGGGACCTCTGAAAAGTAGAAGCATGCATATGTACTTGTTACTTGGTTTGGGCCCCTTTTGGAGCAATTACTGCCTCAATGCGGCGTGGCATGGAAGCTATCAGCCTGTGGCACTGCTGAGGTGTTATGGAAGACCAGGATGCTTCAATAGCAGCCTTCAGCTCTTCTGCATTGTTGGGTCTCATGTCTCTCATCTTTCTCTTGGCAATGCCCCATTGATTCTCTATGGGGTTCAGGTCAGGCGAGTTTGCTGGCCAATCAAGCACAGTAATCCCACGGTCCTTGAACCAGGTTTTGGTGCTTTTGGCAGTGTGGGCAGGTGCCAAGTCCTGCTGGAAAATTAAGTCAGCATTCCCATAGAGCTTGTCTGCGGAAGGACGAAATCCCCTGGTAGACGGCTGCGGTGATCCCGGACTTAATGAAGCAAAGTAGACCAACACCAGCAGATGACATATCAACACAGACTGTGGAAACTTCACACTGGACTTCAAGCATCTTGCAGTGTGTGCCTCTCCATTCTTTCTCCATACTCTGGGTCCTTGGTTTCCAAATGAGATGCAAAATTAGCTCTCATCAGAAAAGAGGACTTTGGACCACTGAGCAACAGACCAGGTCTGTTTTTCTTTAGCCCAGGTAAGGCACTTCTGATATTGTTTGTTGTTCAGGAGAGGCTTGACAAGAGAAATACGACATTTGAAGCCCATGTCCAGGATCTGTCTGTGTGTGGTGGCTCTTGATGTACCGACTCCAGCCTCAGTCCACTCCTTGAGAAAGTCCCCAACACTTTTAAATGGCCTTTTCCTGACAATCCTCTCCAGGCTGCGGTCATCCCTGCTGCTTGTGCACCTTTTTCTTCGAAACATTTTTCCCTTCCACATAACTTTCTATTAATGTGCTTTGATACAGCACTTTGGGAACATCAAACTTCTTTTACAATTACCTTTTTTTAGGCTTTCCTTCCTTATGGAGGGTGTCAATGATGGTTTTCTGCACAACTGTCGGGTCAACAGTCTTTCCCATGATTGTGATTCCTACTGAACCAGACTGAGAGACCATTTAAAGGCTCAGGAACCCTTTGCAGGTGTTATGGCTTAATAAGCTGATTAGAGTGGGACACTTTGAGCATAGAATATTGCACCTTTTCACAATATTAGAATTTTCTGAGATTGTGGATATGGGGTTTTCATGAGCTGTAAGCCATAATCATCACAATTATGACGAATCACGGCTTGAACTATCTTGCTTTGCATGTAATGAGTCTATCTCATATATATTGGTTTCACCTTTAAAGTTGCATTAGTGAAATAAATTAACTTTTGCACGATATTCAAAATTTTTCGACTATCACCTGTATGTTGTCGGGTAACCTATTTAAAATCTGTGGAATATTTCCCTCTCTCAGTTGTAGACTGCACCAACCTTTTCTATACCTTTTTGTATTTTCTACCAACTCCCTTGTATAGATTCCCCTTAAATACTTTATTATCACCATCTTAAGGGATCTAATCTGGAGACAACAAGCCCCTAAAATGAGATTTGAACTACAGCAATACTTCTAGCCTCTGGATGGACTTGCAGCTCTAACCCTTGGGTATGCTTTATTTCAGCCCAACTTCAACACATGACTGGATGGGAAAGGTGCAGTCCCTCTACTTTCTCCTTTATTATCCTTTTATCTCATCCACACTTCAGAACATGAGCCCATTGAGAGCCGTGAGGACCACTCCTTATAGAAAATTACAATTTTAATGTCCCACCGTGTTCCTGATTTGGAAAGTCCAGTTGACTGCCAAGAGCCCGTTAGAGATTATTGGCTATACCAGGTTCACACCCATAATGAAATCTGAGGGATAGATCCACATATGCTTCCTAATGAACAGATGGGTAGTACTATGCATGTTTAAACACTGTCTATCTGGAGAAGTGTACAAGTGAAGTCTGTTGTTCTGTTTTTGGCTTTGTTGAAAGTGTAAATGAAATGAAGATTCAGGGGTCCTCCAGGGCCAGTTCACACCAGTGCTTTTTCCTGCACCACATTCAAAATGCACAAAAGTTGAGGTCTGCAGAGGTGTCAATGTTACCTACACTCCAAATGCAGATCACAAACACAGTGCATTTCCCTGTACTGGATTGCATGGTACACTAATACTATGTGATCCAGTTGCTGTGCGTTTTTTACTAAAGTACTGCATTCACCCCAGGGCTGAGTCTGTTGGAATTGGTGATGGATAGGTTGCTTATAGGGTGAACCATGTTTACCGGATGGGTTAATTTATTTTTATTTTTTATGTTCTCATTCGTAGTAGTATTGAAATATATGGATACTCATTATATATTTGGTCTTAATTGAAAAAATGTATATTGTTTGATAATGGAAGTGGAGAATGGAGGCTTGCTTGTATGTGCTTGATAATTTAACCACTTAAGACCCGGACCAATATGCAGGTAAAGGACCAGGCCCCTTTTTGCGATTCGGCCCTGCGTCGCTTTAACTGACACTTGCGCGGTCGTGCGACGTGGCTCCCAAACAAAATTGTCGTCTTTTTTTTCCCACAAATAGAGCTTTCTTTTGGTGGTATTTGATCACCTTTGCGTTTTTTTATTTTGCGCTATAAACAAAAATAGAGCGACATTTTTAAAAAAATGCAATATTTTTTACTTTTTGCTATAATAAATATCCCCCAAAAAGATATAAAACATTTTTTTTCCCTCAGTTTAAGCCGATACGTATTCTTCTACCTATTTTTTGGTAAAAAAAATCACAATAAGCGTTTAACGATTGGTTTGTGCAAAATTTATAGCGTTTACAAAATAGGGGATAGTTTTATGGCATTTTTATTAATAATTTTATTTTTACTACTATTGGCGGCGATCAGCATTTTTTTTCATGACTGCGACATTATGGCGGACACATCGGACAATTTTGACACATTTTTCACAGCGAAAAGTGCTATAAAAGTGCATTGATTATTGATTACTGTGAAAATGACAATTGCAGTTTAGGCGTTAACCACTAGGGGGTGCTGTAGGGGTTAAGTGTGACCTCATGTGTGTTTCTAACTGTAGGGGGGCGGGGCTGGACTTGTGACGTCACTGATTGTCTTTCCCTATATCAGGGAACAGACGATCAGTGACACTGCTCCTGTGACCGATCGCAGGACTCCGGCGATCTGGTCCACGGGTGCCGCGGTCACGGAGCTTCCAACCGTGGCGTGCGCCCGCGACCCACGGCTGGGCACTTAAAGAGGACGTACAGGTACGTGATTGTGCCCAGCCGTGCCATTCTGCCAACGTATATCGGCGTTAGGCGGTCCTTAAAGGGTTTGTAAAGGAAATTTTAATAGCTTTCTTTACCTTAATGCAGTGCTGTTTTCATGTCCTCATTGTTCGTTTTTGCTCTCAAGTTGCTGTAATTCTTCTCTGATCTCCACACTTCCTGGTTGTCTGTTTCCTGATAACCACAGTACTGGGAGCTTTCTCTCTGTGGTCACGTCTAAAGCCCCTCAGCACCAATCAGTTTAGTTTTCCAAACCATCACTGCCCTGTATTGGCTCTGTACAGCAGAGAGGCCAGAAACAACATGCAAAAACGAAACTAGAAACAACGGATTCCTTTTAGAAATGATTAAAAATAGATAAAAATCAATCATATAATGTACCTGTAACCTATTATGTCTCTATACCCTGTAAATTTCAGCATAATTTTTTTTTTTATTTACAACTCCTTTAAGTGGGTTAATAGGCTGTTATAGCTCTGTAAGAAGCCATCTTGAAAGACTTGTATACTTGTTTGAAATATCTTCTAAGCATACTTTCTCTTTTCAATAAAAGCTATTTGATAAAAAAAAAAAAAAAAGTATTCACTATTTTTGGTGCAGTTCAACATGATTTCAGATGAAGGGATCGCATGTGAATCGTACAGAAGTGCACATCATGAACTGGCCCTGAAAAAATATGCTTTTACCTTGCCCATTTAGGACAAAGTACTAGTGTCTTTGCAAAGGATTTCCCTGGTGCCTGTTCTCTCCCGGGCATGGAGGAGCACGTGACCTGCTCTCATATGACAGTTCTAGGCTCTAGCAGCCAATCACTAAGTCTGAGCACTGTCACATGACTTAGCAGCTGACACTGAGGATTTTTGTGCCAACTTTGATGGAGGAAAGAGCAGTGGGGGAGCACCGGTATGGCGAGTTTCAGTGGGTTGGGTGCAGGGATCCTTTGCACAGACGGTGAACTTTGCCCTGACTATGCAAGGTGACAGCGTCTCTTTAACAATGACAACGTGTAGAATGTGTGCAAAAATATATATCTGTAAACACTGTATTAATTATCAGTGTGACAAATGTCCTCTTCTTTGCACTAAAAAAAAAGACTGGAGTGAAGCTTTAATTTACTGTACGCCAAATGTATATTCACTTATCTCTTCAAAAGGCCATTGTCCTAATTACAGTGTTTCCGAAGCCGAGTGACAGCAGCTTATAATGACATAGTTACCAACGGTCTTTAGGTGACATCCTGTCCTGTACGTGCCATTTGTCTTAAGCTCGTCTGTCTCCGTGACTGAAACAATAAGGTTGCAGCTTTAACACTTGTCATCGGGCAGAAATGTTACCCAGAGGAGGTGTCAAGTCATGTTCCACATGTGGCTATTAGTGTAAATTTCCTTTTACACCTTTGTCTATATACATCTATCCCCAGGTTTTATCTTTTGGAAAAACATTAGCTCACTAGAAGTGGATTATGTACCATTGAAAATAATTTACTGTTATGTGCATCCCCTACTTACTGTTTTTCTCTTTACCATACAGATACTGTAAAAAAGCTGCAGGATCAGAAACATGACATGGAGCGTGAAATAAAAATACTGAACCGGAAGTTGAGGGTAAGGACACCAGGCACTGCATTGTGACTGATGGCTAAAGGGTCCATAAATATTGGCTACATGTGGCTGGATGCTCCTGATTATTTGGCATTTCACTATCGGTGTACTTGAACACACAGACATTTAGAGGAGTTTAGAAGCTGCAGCGTTTAGCGCAGGGGTCTCAAACTGGTGGCCCCCCAGCTGTTGCGAAACTTCAAGTCCCATGAGGCATTGCAAGGCTGACTGTTACAAGCATGACTCCCACAGGCAGAGGCATGATGGGACTTGTAGTTTCGCAACAAGTGGAGGGGCTTCCAGTTTGAGACTCCTGGTTTTAGAGGCAGTCAAAGCTCCTTTCCTAAACACAAAATAATTTATGTTCAGGAGAGGAGCTTCTGGGCATAAAAAGCGTCAAATGGCGCTAAGCACGTTTATTTCAGTGGCCAGAATAAATGAAAATTCTGCCTAATGAAAAAATGTCTCATTTGCAAAAATGTGACTTGGGTGTGTTTTTTTTTTTTTTTATCTCAATAAACCGGTGTGCATGAGGCCTAAGGCACATTCGTCTGCAGTAGACAAGTTCCTAGAGTAAGCAGCTCATCAGCTAATAGACAGATGTTTAATATGTTGATTTAAAAAAAAACGGGCATGCACCAATACCATTTTTTTACGGGTACCGATATTTTTTTTATTTTTTTTTGTACTCACCGATACCTACTGCAACTGTTTTGTTTGCAATGTAGCTGTCAACAATGGTACAAAACATTGAAAAGTTATTTACAATTTTAATTCATTTTAAAATTTTTGATTATTTTACACTTTGTGCTTTTTTTCAATGTAAAACGTGTAAATACAGTTGAGAAAAGAATTTTTTGATCCCCTACAGATTTTGTAAATTTGCCCACTTACAAAGAAATGAAGGGCCTATAATTTTTATCATAGGTATATTTTAAATGATAGAGACAGAGTATCCACCAAAAATACTGAAAAAACACATGACACAAATGCTATAAATTGAGTTGCAGTTCAGTGAGTAAAATAATTGATACCCATGCAAAACATGACTTAGTAATTGATGGAGAAACCCCTGTTGGCAAGACATTTCTTGTAGTTGGTGTCCAGGATTGCATGCATCTCAGGAGGGATTTTGGTCCACTCTTCTTTACAGATCTTCTCTAAATCCTTGAGGTTTCTTGACTGTCGCTTGGCAACTCAAAGTTTCAGCTCCCTTCATAAACTTTCTATAGGATTAAGGTCTGGAGACTGGCTCCATGACCTTCTTGTGCTTCTTCTTGAGCCACTCCTTTGTTGGCGATATGTTTTGGGTCATTGTCATGCTGGAAGATCCAAACATGACCCATCTTAAGTGTTCTGGCTGAGGGAAAAAGGTTCTCATCCAAGATTTTACAGTACATGACCCCATCCTTTGCCCCTCAATGTGTCAAAGTTGGTCTGTACATTTTAACAGAGAAACAGCCCCAAAGCATAATGTTTTCACCTCCGTGCTTGACTGTAGGGATGTGTTCTTAGGGTCATAGTCAGCATTTTTCTTCCTCCAAACATGGCAAGTCCCCCTCCTCAAGAAGACATATGTACAGTCATGCCAATGAACATCTAAATGATTCAGAGAAGGGTTGGGAGAAAGTGCTTTGGTCAGATGAGACCAAAATTTAGCTCTTTGGCATTAACTCGACTCGCTGTGTTTGGAGGAAGAAAAATGCTGACTATGACCCTAAGAACACCATCCCTACAGTCAAGCACAGAGGTGGAAACATTATGCTTTTGGGCTTTTTCTCTTCTAAATGAACACATTGAGGGGCCAATGGATGGTGTCATGTATTGTAAAATCGTGGATGAGAATCTTCTTCCCTCAGCCAGAACACTGAAGATTGGTCTTCCAGCATAGTAATGACCCAAAACATACCACCAAGGCAACAAAGGAGTGGCTCAAGAAGAAGTAGATTAGGGTCATGGAGTGGCCTAGTCAGTCTCCAGACCTTACTCCTATAAAAAATATATGTAGGTAGCTGAAACTTTGAATTGCCAAGAGACAGCCAAGAAACCTTAAGGATTTAGAGAAGATCTGTAGAAGAGTGGACCAAAATCCCTCCTGAGATGTGCGCAAACCTGATAACCAACTACAAGAACTGTCTTATCTTGGTGGAGCAACCCTTGTTTGCACAAAGTACCAAGTCATGTCACCAACACCTATGATAAAAATTATAGGCCCTTTATTTGTAAGTGGGCAAACTTACAGATTCTGCAGGGGATCAAACAAAAACAAGTTTTAATTATTAGGTTATTAAATGGAGGTGGACAAAAAAAAAAAAAAAAAATTCATCAGGAAAATAATAATTCGATGGAGAAGGAAAATAAGGGGCTAAGGCCGATTAGAGTATATTAAGGGTAATAAGGGGTTAAAACAAATGAACTTTTTTTTTTTACTTGACAGGTTGCTCTACTGACTTCATCTGCAGATTCAAGTTCATCCCTTTGATCTGTAGAAAAAGAAAGCGAAAGACACATAAAGGAACAGTGTTTCCTTTTATCTTTCTGTTTTAGCAACATTGTCCTGCTGCTTTTTTTGACAGCTCCAATTGCCAGGACTTGGTTTTCACTTCAGCTGTCAGAGGAACACCCTGACAGCTGATTGAGTCATCGGATGTTAAGGATGGGGCAGGCCTCGCTCCTTAACCGATAATTGACAGCCTTTTTTTTACATTTCGGCTTTCAGTGGGGAAATCCTGCTGAAAGAACCGAGCCTGAAAGTATTGGTTTCAGTACCGATACTCATGCAAATGCTTAGTATCAGCACCGATACCAGTATCCGTATTGGTGCAACCCTATCAAGAACAGCTACTCCAAATTAATATCAAAATAAACTGCTTGTCCCTAAAGGATGTCACAGGCAGAGGTGCCAATCCCTAGTGATAAATTCCAAATAAATACAACCATGGTGGGGACTTTTATTTGTACTCCAAATGAATAGGTGGAGTTCTTCCTGAATGTGTCAGCACATCAAAAAGTGATTTTTGTAGCAAACTGAATCGCCCATCTGCAACTATTTCTTGATAATATTTTAACCTACAGTGGAATTTTCTATATTTGGACCTCAGAGGAGTGTGACAGCTCAAAGTGTCCCTAAATCCACATCATAAAACACTATCAATTAATGCTGTATTACATGCTGTTCATACTCACTCAGTCACTGAGATTTTGTTTTGTGTATTCTGAAAAAAAACCTGGTTGTTCCTGCTGTTCTCTATCTCCACCTTCTGTTCAAGTCCCCAATTCAGCTAGAGATTTTTCAGCTGTGGTGGCCTTTCCTCCCTATCACATCTGAGCAGCATTGCGAACAAGCTAAACATAATATGGACAGGATATTGAATACAGATTAATGGTGGCTTCACCTCCCTGTTGTTTTAAGACACAGGCTGGAGGGGCATGACAGAAATTTGCCTGCGCCATGTTGAAGCTTCTCCTGCTTATGTTTCCCTGCAGACAGGCTGGGAAAGAGGTGGGTCATGTGACAGCTGTATATCGATTAGGAAAAAAGTACATAGATGTTCTTTTAAATAAAATAATTACAATGGCATCATCCATATAAAGAATTAGATGGGACAGTGTAAATTAACCCGTGTGTGTTTAGGATCACTTTAAAGGGCAGAGGAATTCCCTGTTTTATCAATGTCAGATTGTACTTTGATATAGTTTCTTCTGCTCCAGATATCCGTGTGAATTTGGCATTTTTTTCTGCTCAGCAGACTTATCTTCTGGTTTAATATGGGATCATCTATGAGCATAATTACATTTGTTATAAAGGAAAAAAATCATGAACATTTAAAGATTTAAAGCGGTGGTTCACCCTAAAATCCACTTTCTGTCACTAGATCCAGCATACTGCTGACATCTGCAGTATGCTGGATTTTTTTTTCTTTTTTTTGTACTTATCGTTTTATCCGTATGTCTGCTCCGGCTCGAGCGGGGAATCCGTCGGGGAATGGGCGTTCCTAAGTAAAGCGCAGTTGATTGACGGGCTTGGATAGCGCGTCACACCTTCCGGAAATAGCCGACGTGACTCTCGGCTGCTTACGGCGCTATACGGCGCCTGCGCCTGCCGTGTAGAGCTGACTGCGCAGGCGCCGTAAATTGCCGAGAGTCACGTCGGCTATTTCCGGAAGGTGTGACGCGCTATCCAAGCCCGTCAATCAACTGCTATTTACTTAGGAACGCCTATACCCGGAAGGATACGCCGCTCGGAGCCGGAGCAGACATACGGATAAAACGATAAGTACAAAAAAAAAAATCCAGCATACTGCAGATGTCAGCAGTATGCTGGATCTAGTGACAGAAAGTGGATTTTAGGGTGAACCACCGCTTTAAGAAAACTATTTCCGATCTAGACATTTCACCAGCACTAGTAACTCCTATTTGTGGCCTAACATGGTCACCAATGAATAGGCCACCAAGTAGCAGCATCTATTCTCATTGAATCCAGATGATGCTTTTTTCAGGGCTGCCAAGTGACATCCAGATCATTTAGTTATATGAGGGAGTAATGCCATAGCAGAAAGGGGTCTTGGATGCTATGGCATTAGTTAGAAACTTTGTAAATAAGATTTTTTTTTCTGGCATTGTCTTTAAATAATTTCAGGGTAGAAATGGGTTGGTTACAAATGTGATGCTGCCATCTTTGCTAATTTTTTTCTATTGGACATGTGTTTTAGGCTGGACTCCTAATTGTTTTTGTTTGATTATCACAGGAGGAATCTGCTGAATGGCGACAGTTCCAGGCTGATTTGCAAACTGCTGTTGTAATTGCTAATGACATAAAGTCTGAAGCACAGGAAGAAATTGGAGAACTTAAACGGCGACTGCACGAAGCACTGGAAAAGAATGAAAAGCTTTCCAAGGAACAGGAGAATGCCGCATCTCGCAAGTAAGAAACACTAGTAGCATATGAGCATAATAATCTTATAGTATAGTCTTTTCTAAAAAAAATCCTCATGTGTATAACTGTTTTCTATTTTGAATTTGTTTGTCCCTTTAGACAAGAAGAGGAGCGTGGTCGTGTCTATAATTACATGAATGCCGTGGAGAGAGATCTTGCTGCCTTGAGACAAGGAATGGGTCTTAGTCGAAGGTCTTCCACCTCTTCTGAGCCCACACCCACTGTCAAGACTCTTATCAAATCCTTTGATAATGCATCCTCTACAGGTAATATTACTGATGCAATTCAAATAGAACTGTCAGGTTCCATTTTCCATCTGTGTCCCAGATGGGGTGATTTTCATTCATTTACCAACTTATACCTGCAAGTGACAGGAAATCCACTAGAATTGTGTCACCACTTGATGATTTTTCACTCTGTTTTATTCTGCTGACCACTCAAAATTTGTGATTTTTCTTTCAGTGATAATAGTCTTCAGGATAAATATGGGGGCACATACAGCAATAAAACCTGTTGGGTATTCTTATCCCTCTCCAGTCTATCTGAAACAAAAAATTAAATTGCATTCAGTTACGCTTTAAAGCAAAATTATAATGACAACATTATTGTGATGGGTTCTGATTTGCATCATCCACTCATCCACTTGCATCATACAACTTACTAAATCAGTACTTGTTCATTTTCTCCCTGGATTCTGGCTGCGACCATGAAAGATGAGGGCAACTCAAGCCGGCTTTCATTAATTTCCAGGTTTTTGTCTACTCAGCATGCACCTCCTGGTCTCACTCCAGGGTAGTAATGACACTCTGAGGTGCACTTTGTTATAAGGTTGCTATAGCAATGGCTGCATCAACGGATGTTCTCGTCCTGTTTTGGCAACCTTATAACAGCAGGGAACATGGAAGAAAGCAAGAGAGAAAAGTGCGGTTGGGGAAAGGATAAAGCCCCGCAATACTTTGTAGCCAGTCTCCTGATAAACGTGCCCACACATTATTCCAGTAGATGCTCCCACGGTGCTTTTCTTCAAAAATGGCGCCTAACCTCTCCTGATCTTGTCATCTCTAGGCAAGAAATAATAGTAGATGCTCGAAGACTCCTGGTATTGATAGCTTAGATCATGGATCTTCAAACTACGGCCCTCCAGTTGTTCAGGAACTACAATTCCCATCATGCCTAGTCATGTCTGTGAATGTCAGTGTGTTACAATGCCTCATGGGATGTGTAGTTCTACAACAGCTGGAGGGCCGTAGTTTGAGGATCCCTGGCTTAGATATTACAGGAGTCAACAAGGCAGGGTGATTATGTAGGTCACCTAGATGGCCCTGACTGGATGTGGAGATGAAAGCTATAATAACAATAATAAAAAAAAAGGTACTTTCTGACAACATTTACACAGTTAAAAGGATCAGTAAAGGAAAACATTTTATTAGCTAAATAGCTTCCTTGACCTTAGTGCAGTGCTGTTTTCTTGCCCTCATTGTTCGTTTTAGCACAGATGTTGTTGTATGGCTTTTCTGTTCTCCCTACTTCCTGGTTGTCTGTGTAAGAAAAGCATGGCAGAGCGAGGGGATTCCTGGTGTGTGGACAAACGTGCTCGCCCCCCTCCTGGAGACTACAACTGTGCATGTGAACACTGTGCACGTTTCCCAAACAGCAAGGAGGTGTGAATTACTGGGTGTGTCTGTAACACCCCAGCACCTCCCCTCTTCCAATAAGTTTCGTTTTAGGAAACCACTGCCCTGCCTGGACCCCGCCCCCTAGCTAAGTGTAAAACTTCCATATCGAACACACTACACTGTGAGTTTACTGCAAGCAGCACCTGAACGGAGAAAACCTTGCAGACAAGCTCAAAAATAATGTAAAATCTTAAAGTCAGTGTGATATACTGTAAGGGGAAGAAGACTGGGAGAAGCATGTATGGCTTTGTGTGTGTGTGTGTTTAGAAGCTTTGAATAATCATCGTTGGGAGGTATAATGGGAGGTATAGTGGGCGGTTTATGCAAAAACTGTGAGAGAGCTCTCATGCCCGATTTTTTTAAACTGCAAAGGATACTGGGAAATGTAGTTCTAAGCACTATGGTCACATGAACAGTGCAGAGAAGCAGGAAGTGAAGAGCAGAGAAACGAAAGTAGAAACCAAGGTAAAATATATGATTGAATTTAATTGCTTTTCAATAGTTTTGGAATCATTTAACTATTATGTCTCTATACCATGTAAACAGTCATTTTAGCACAATTTTTTTTTTCCTTTAGTGATCCTTTAAATATCCAAAGTTATCAACATTATGGGGGGGGGGGGTAGGGTAATCAAAATAAGGCTAAATGTAAAATAAAATGAGTGAAACTCTGCTTTAAGCCAATTAAGGTCATAACTCTCTCAAAACACTACAGAAAATGTTCTTTGTTTTACAGCTCCTGCTTCCCCAACAGCAGTGGCAACAGCTCCAGCAACAACCGCCATTCCCCGCACACCTCTGAGCCCCAGCCCTATGAAGACACCGCCTGCCGCCGCTGTCTCTCCCATGCAGGTATCTACCAAACTGACATTTGGTTTGTATGTTTATTTTAATGTTATGTAGAGTTACTAAAATATATAGTGAAGTTCACGGCCTCGGCGCTATGGATTAAACGGATGACTCAAAACCGATTATAAATAACTAAATGTTACCATTTGTCATTCAAGTAAATCAATCAATCAATCAGCAGCCGCTTAAAATACATACAAACATAAAGCAAAATTAGTAAATCTTCAACAAGAGTCATATTGTTCACTAAAGCAGCGCTAGTTGTCACTATTCAAAAACGTGACCCCTCTTTTCTATGAAAGTCCATAAGAGAAATAATTCAGGAGGAAAAGGAATGTGTCGGAGTCCAGTGAGAAAGGTGTTTATGGGGTATGGTGTGCTCTCCACTGCAGGTGACTTCTCCCGTGTAAACTCCTGTTGCCGTGAGGTCACGCCCTGACGTTTCGTCCTTTCGACTTCCTCTGAGGGTGTCAGGGCATGACCTCACGGCAGCAGGAAGTCATGTGTTGCGCTCCAGTTGCGTTGTTGTTGAAGATTTACTAATTTTGCTTAATGTAGAGTTACTGACTGTTCATGTATTTGTAGTTTTCTAGCAAAAAAATTTAACATTTTACGTGTAGGAGAGGAATGTCAGAATTGGCTCGGACTGGAAGTGGTTAAAAACAATAAAGTTTTAATAAGGGACTTGGTTATGCAAAGTAAATGTTTAAAAAAAAAAAGAAGAAAGAAACTGGCAGTATACAACTTGAGATGTTGCTATTTTTTAGGCTCTCTGGTTATGGAGAATAGTCATATTTGATAAATCGGACACAGGAAGTGCACAGTCTAGGGATTTAGCATAGATAAGGATATTGAAGTCTTCCTTCCTTACCAAACCTGCTGTACAGACGTTTCCTTTAGCATCATGCAGGGTTTTCCTCAAACGTGTTCTCTCATCTTCATTTGAACATGACAGCAGTAAGAACTGAAGGTTTGGCGTTTATATAAGAACTGTTGTGTTCTACATCGTGTCCTCTGTTGGGGATTTAAATATTTTTTTAATTTCATTGATTTTAAAGATTTGCATTTGTAATTGGCCATGCATTTGCAATCTGGCCTCTGATTTTTTTTTTTTTTTTTTTACTTAACTGAATTTACTTTTTTTTACTTCTAGTCCTAACTTGTCTATTCCTAGTACGCGGTGCTCCTAGTTCTCTTCCTGACTAGCCAGGCTCCTGGGAAATGATGACACATCATTTCCCAGGAGTCTGTGGGCATTACTGTGATGAAAAAAATCAAGTTTTACAATCGGCAAAGTTTTGTTATCCAAGTTGTCCTAACAGGACGGGACCTTCCTCCATCGCTGCCCGTTGTTATGGCAACTATGCAAACAATTGGCGATGTAGCCGCAGTTTAATAGCGCATGCACGAGATCGAGAGGTGCATGCTGGTTACCCAGCATGCACCTCTCTCAGGAAATCCAGGAAAAGATATCAACTGGGCTTCACATGCCCATAATTAAAATGGAAATGGCCACAACATCAGTGAGAAGAAATTGAGTAAGTTAAATATGATTGCCAAATAGAACGGGAACTATTAATATAGGTTATTGGGTTTTATCTTGTGATAATGTGAGGATCGTAAAAAAAATTATGGCCGGAACACTGCTTTAAACAGCAGTTTGTCTTATAGACATTTCCCCTCTCTACTGGTCTCTGACTCTCAGAAGGGAGTGAATGGGAATCTCTGTAAGGGCCAGTACACACCAGATGCAGTTCTGTTTTTTCTGCCCCAATACAGTAAGTTACAGTCAGTTTCTGCACAGGAAACTGACTGCACTGGTGTGAACTAGAGCCATTGGAATACATGGAAAACGCTGTGCATGCATTTTTAGTGCAGAAAAAAAGCACACGGAACTGAATGGAACTGCGTCTGGTGTGAACAAGCACTAAAGTAAGAGGCAAGCCATTCTTTTTTTTTTTTTTTTTTTTTTTTTTTATAGCTGCCTCCGAAGATTACCCCTCACCTCCTGTTTCAAAGACTAACATAAAAGTTTGAGTTTTCCCATATTTGTGTTTTGGAGATGGTTAGTCTTCCCAGTGGACACAACAACGGTGAAAAACATGACAGGCGTTTTAGCACTTCCATGCAAACAAAAAAAAGGAAAGTTATAGCTTTATATATTTTATTAGCACTTGTTCTGGGTGACGTGTAAAGTTGTGTTCAAATATTCTCTGATACTTTTTTATCATTTTAGTTGTTTTTCTGTTTACATTTAAGTTTCACATAACTTTCACCCAGCATTCTCACATTTTCTGATTGTTCACTTGGAAGATGTGCAAATCCTGGGTGTAAGTTATGTGAATCTGGTGTGAAAAACATTCAAAAATAGACCCCTTAATTTGTTTGTGTCACTAGCACTCCCTGTAGGGAAAAATATCACAAGACCTTTATATATGACAGCCTGTATTATGCTTTTATATTATGTTTTCTATACAGACATGTTGCAAAACATAGTTCTGACGGTACATATTCTCTATCCTTGTAGAGACATTCTATTAGTGGACCTATATCTTCTACTAAATCCTTAGCAGGGTTATCAGAAAAGAGACCAAGTTATGCAGAAATACCCGTACAAGGTACGTAGCACAGGAAAGTTTGAGCACTGTGTTGCACCATGCAATTTTGGTCTCTAGGTGCATTGTAATAGTCTGCACTAATCTCTTTTTTTTTTTTTTTTTTTGCAGAGCATTTGTTAAGAACTACTGCTGGCAGCAGAACAGCATCCGCTTTACCTCGGGGCCAAGCCATAGACGGCACAAAATCCATCTCTGGTAAAGTTCTTGCTATTGTTACTGCAATTTAAAACCTGTTACCCAGAAGGATACATCTCCATTGAATGTTTGTTGAATATCACGTTTGATGCTTTGTAATGTATCTGATCTTATTTTATTTTTATTACAGGTGTTTAATTTACACAGCACTTTTCATAATTCCCTGCCCTCAAGGAGCTTACAATCTAAGATCCTTATTTCACAAACACGTACTAGGACCAATTTAGACATTACCCAGATAACTAACCAGCGTGTCTTTGGAGTGTGGGAGGAAACCAGAGTATCCAAAGGGGGGGACCCATACAAGCAGAGGGAGAGCATGCAAACTCCATGCAGATAGCGCCCTGAACAGAATACTATTTCAAACTATTGTATATGTATGTTTTGCTATTTGTATGCAATCATTGCTTTACAAATAAACATTTTAGTTGGCTAAAGAGTACTGCACAGGCACAACCATCTCCTCCCAGGCAGGCTAGCTGAAACCTGAAACTTGACTGCTTCTCATTGAAACTGAGGTGGCCATTGTGGCCATGTGCATTGCAGTACATGTACATTGGGGAAAAAAATAATTTGGTCCCCCTACAGATTTTGTAAGTTTTCCCACTTACAAATAAATGAAGGGTGTATCATTTTTATCATAGGTGTGTTTTAAATGATAAGGACAAAAAAACAGAAAACCACATAAAACAAATGCTATGAATTTAAGTTTTAGTTCAGTAAGTAAAATAATTGTTTGATCCCCAAGAAAAACATGACATAGTACTTGGTGGAGGAACCCAGGTAAGACATTTCTTGTAGCTGGTTACCAGGTTTGCACACATCTCAGCAGGGATTTTGGCCCACTCTTTTATTTTTTTACAGATCTTCTTTAAATCCTTTAGGTTTCTTGGCTGTCTCGTGGTAACTCAAAGTTTAAGCTCCTTCCATAATTTTTCTATAGGATTAAGGTCTAGAGACTGACTAAGCCACTCCATGACCTTAACCGATTCCCGCCTGCCGCACACCCTATGACGTCTTTGGGTTTGAGCAGTGATATCTGAAGATGCATACAGCTACAAACATCATTCAGATGTCTTCTTTTTCAGCTGGCAATTCCCTACACCAGTGATGGCGAACCTTGGTACCCCAGATGTTTTGGCACTACATTTCCCATGATGCTCAAACTACACTGCAGAGTGCATGAGCATCATGGGAAATTTAGTTCCAAAACATCTGGGGTGCCAAGGTTCGCCACAACTGCCCTACACCATAAGAATGATCATAGTGGCTGTTCAGCCGCTTGATCATTCTTACAGGTGGCGAGAGGGGACGTCCCCCCTCTTGCCGCCCTCTGGTGCTTCTACTGGTTCGCCCCTGCCACCAGTAAATCAGGGAAGGGAGCCACTGGCGCCGGATGCGGACTATAGAGATTTCTGGTGGACCAGATGGTCGCTGGAGTCTCTATGATCGTTTGGGAGCCAGGCGCGATGTTATGAAATCACGTCCGGTCTCTGCATTCGGAAAAATGGCACCACCTTGGCTGATAAGCCAAAATCTTTTTTTATATCAGGCTTCCCAGTCTAGAGGTGAGATGTGGGGACTTGACATGTCTCACTGTAAAGAGGACCTGTCATGCTTATTTCTATTACAAGGGATGTTTACATTTCTTGTATTAGGAATAAATGCGCCCCTGTCCCCATGTGCTCACACGCAGAAGCGAACACATACATAAGTCACGCCCACATATGTAAAGGATGTTCAAACGACACATATGGGGAATCGATGCGAACAATAGAGCAAGAGCAATAATTCTAGCCCTAGACCTCCTCTGTAACTCAAAACATGTAAACAGTAAAAAAAAATTAAAGCATCACATATGGGGATTTTAAGTACCAAAGTTTGGTGCCATTCCACGAGAATTTGCAATTTTGAAGCGTGACATGTTGGGTATCTATTTACTCAGCGTAACATTATCTTTCACATTATGCAAAAAAAATTGGGCTAACATAACTTTTTTTTTTAAATGTATGAAACTTTTTTTTTTTAAAACGCATTTTGAAAAATTGCTGCGCAAATATTGTGCGACATAAAAATGTACAATGAGTGCCATTTTATTCTCTAGGGTCTCTACTAAAAACACACACACGTGCATATATTAAATGTTTGGGGGTTCTATAATTTTCTAGCAAAATAAATTATGATTTTTACATGTAGGAGAGGAATGTCAGAATTGGCCTGTTAGGCAAGTGGTTAACGTGGTTTTTCATGAGCCACTCCTTTGTTGCCTTGGCGGTATGTTTTGTGTGATTGTCATGCTGGAAGACCCATCCACGACCCTTCTTCAGTGTTCTGGCTGAGGGAAGAAGGTTCTCATCCAAGATACAATACATGGCCCTTGTCTTTTTGCCCCTCAATGCATCAAAGTCAGCCTGTACCTTTTTAGCAGAGAAAGTGCCCCATAGTATCATGTTTCCACCTCTGTGCTTGACTGTAGGGATGGTGTTCTTGGGGTCATAGTCAGCATTTTTCTTCCTCCAAACACGGCAGGTGGATTTAAAGCCAAAGAGCTTAATTTTAGTCTGACCACAGCACTTTCTCCCAATCCTTCTCTGAATCATTTAGATGTTCATTGGCATGACTGTACATGTGCCTTCTTGAGGTAGATCTAGATGACGGGTGACTCATCAGTTCATTTGTACTACGGTTACGCTATGGTTATTTTTGCTCTCTTGTGAGTGATTGTCGATCGAATGGCGAGGAACCAGAGTGTTTAAACAAGCGTTTTGGAGATGTGCAGCGTGGATCCTAGCAGCTATCTGTTGGGACCTTTGTTCGACCTCACAGTAATTCTTTGAGGTGATCGGCCATTTCATCTATAGGTGGCAGTGGTTGCTGATTTTCACCCTTTGTTTCACTGGATGTGTTTCACCTTTAATCAAGATATGGATTGAGCAGTTGTTTATATATCATCGTTTGCACTTGGACTTTATATTTTAATAATTTTCATTCTTTTGTGGACTTATACACTTTTTGGAAATTCATGTTTTGTTTTTAACTCATAAGATTATATTTATATAATTAAGCAGGCGCTCAATTTTCACATATATCATTATTCACATAATGATATAAACTTACAAAATCTATTTTCCCCAATGTATCTGTGTGAATGAGCACTGTATCTCCAAAATACACTAAACTACAATGGATAGATGTGAACCAGCCACATAGAAATCCATGGAGATTCTGCTTTCAGTGCATTAAAATGCATGGGTTTTGCTTCATCAATAGGGCTAGTGTGAAAAGGCCCCAAGCCTAAAGAATACATTACTCCAGTGAGTCATTTTGGTGAATGTGTACATTTCAGCTTGCACTATAAAAAGTTTTATAAACAGTGGACTTATTTTCGTAAAACTAAGAAGGTTACATCCGAAATAAGACAGTGTTGTTTTTTTTGTTCAGCCCACTGGGTAAAAAAATGAGGACGTTGTACGAACTATGCAATGTCTGTACAGCAATCTCCCTGCTGTGCTATTGTGTTCTGACAAGGGAGCCACACTCCAGCCAGAACACACCAGTCAGCGCTCGCAGCCATTGGCTGCAAGTGCTGATCGGATACCAAATTGGCTGCTGGTTTTCGTTCAACAGACAAGGAGCTGTACACGTGGGTCGGAAGTCAGCCATTTATTGCCGAACTGTCCGATTTTAGACATTTTTAGGCCAGTATTTACCTAGCTTTATTGTGTAAAAAAAATGGTGCGTTGTTCCCTTGAATGTTGATATAACGTGATATGTGAATCACCAAAACAAGGGGGCGTACAAGAAAAAAGCAGCCTCTTACCAGATAGTACAGATCTCTATTCCAGAGATCAAACAATCTTGCATACAATCTCCACATTAGAATCTTCAATGGTAGGGTGTTGCTGCGGTGATGTTATCACTGCTGGAAATAGACTCAAACATCCCCTGCAAGTGGCCGCTCACCAAGAAGGTATATATGAAGGCAAACAGGAAGAGAACCTCCTAGCATAAACCAGTAAGATGGTTTTATTAAAAATAAAGAGTTGCACTTTTACAGTAGCTGGAATCACAAGCGATGTATCGCAAAACAGGTCAAGTGGATCCTATGGACATTGAATTGAATGATTTATTGATATTTTTGATTCAATATTATGTTTGTTATTCATCTGTACACTTGCACTTTATTCTTGTATACCCATTTGTTTTGTTTCACACATTATATCAACATTTAAGGGAGCAGCGCACCATTTTTTTTACAAATTTTCAGCAGTCTAATATTCAGAATTATTGGGTCGCAGCAGTTCTCAATATTGGCTAAGCGCAATCGTTTGTTAATACCTAACTTTTTACTTATATTTACTTGAATAAACATATTTTTTGATAAATTAAGGGAAAAAATATGAATAAAAATATTATACATTTACTTTGAAGTTGCATAGATTTTATGATGTTGCATTGAAGACAGGCAGAATTCCTTTATAGCATACGCAGAGGAAATTGGTATTAAGGTGTCACTAAACCCACATCATAAAAAAAAACTATCAATAAATGATGTTACATGCTGTTCATACTCACTCGCAATGGGATTAATTTTCTGTATTCTTCAAAGAACCTTGTTGATTCTGCTGATCTCCATTTCCCCCTTCTATCCAAGTCCCCAATGCAGTTGGGGATTTTGCAGAGCAGTATTGGCAGCTCTGCACATGCTCAGTTTTCAGTGAGTTTCTATGCTGAGCATTTCCTCCCAATCATGTCTGAGCAGCCCATGTGACTATAGAATCACACATATGGGTGTATACACAGTGGTAAATCAGGGTTTGACATTTGCTTGGAATCTAGGAGCCAGCTAAAAAAGTTAGGTGCCAGAATACGCGCCCCTCCCGCCAAACTCCCGCACAGAAGCGAACACATACGTGAGTAGCGCCCGCATATGTAAACGGTATTCAAACCACACATGTGAGGTATCGCCGCGATCAGTAGAGCGAGAGCAATAATTCTAGCTCTAGACCTCCTCTGAAACGCAAAACATGCAACTTGTAGAATTTTTTAAACGTCGCCTATGGAGATTTTAAAGGGTAAAAGTTTGTCGGCATTCCACGAGCTGACGCAATTTTGAAGCGTGACATGTTGGGTATCAATTTACTCGGCATAACCATATCTTTCACAATATAAAAAAAATTGAGATAACTTTACTGTTGTCTTATTTTTTAATTAAAAATGTTTTATTTTTTCCCCAAAAAGTGCGCTTGTAAGACCGCTGCGCAAATACGGTGTGACAAAGTATTGCAACGATCGCCATTTTATTCTCTAGGGTGTTAGAATAAAAAAAATATACATAATGTTTGGGGGTTCTAATTGGAGGGAAGGAGATGGCAGTGAAAACAGTAAAAACACACACACATTAGAACTGCTGTTTTACTTGTAATGCCACCGGCCAGCACCAGATGGCGCCAGGTCACAGAAGGCAGCTTGGGCCTTCACAAGGCTGCAAAGCCCCAACCTAAATTAACGGACGTCGCGGGCCAGCCGCGATCGCGAGGTGGGGGCGCACGGAGACACAGGATCCTGTGCCTCCGTGCGCCCCCGCCACACGATCGCGGCGAGCCTGCTATGGCCGGATAATTGAGGCCGCGGCTTTGTGCCCTTTTAAGCCGCAAAGCCACGGCCTCAATTACCGGCGGGGGCGCCAGGTCGCAATTGCGACCTGTCGCCCGGATTTTGTCGAGGCCTGTGGTGAATGACCGCCCACTCCCTCCCTCCCTCCTTCATGCCCACTAAGCATCTAAACACAATAGGGATGGGATATTACGTTAGATTGATGGAGGCTTCACCTCCCTCTTATTCAAAGACACCGGCTGGAGGGGTGTGACATAGCCTGTGACTGGCAGAAATCTGCCCACACCATTTTATTGCCAAAAAATAGTAAACATTTGATTACAAATATATATTTGTATAATATTTTATAACAGTTTAATGATATTATTTATTTTTACTCTGTATTCCAAAGGTTGTTTTTTTTTTTTTTGTTTTTTTGTTTTTTTTATAATGTGACCAGCAGAAGAGGGCTAGAGGTTCCTCCTACTTATGTTTCCCTGCAGACAGGCTGGGAAACATCTGGGTCATGTGACGTCTGCATATCGATTAGAAAAACATACTTGGATGGGGTTTTATTTTAGTAAAATAATTACAGTGCCATCTACATACAGAAATAGAAGGGGCAAAGTCAATTAAACCATGTGTATTTAGTATCACTTTAAGGTTACTTCAATACATTTTAAGATTTCAGTTAAATAAACAAAGGCAGTAACGGATGGTAAAGCTCAGTATGTGGTAATGTAAAGAGAGTACCCAATTTGCTGTAGGGAAATTATTATTTCCAGTAACAATTGTCTGTAGACAAACTGCTTGCAAAGGAATGCTTGGGTATGTGTTCCTTGTTACAGTAACCTAACCCACTAATGCATTTGTTCGCCTTCTCCTTTTTGTTTTGTGTCTGTCTTTTTTCTTTTTTTTTTTTACTTCCTGTGCTCAGAATAGAAACAATATTTCATAGGAAGTATCTAACCTGAACTTCCACCGGGATTTCCTGTGCTTGTTTGAGGTCTCATGTGGTGGATACAGGATAGAATTTGGATAATAATTGGTATGCTGTGAAAGTTGTTAGTTGGTATTCATCCAAGCCTTATTGTTGTAGTGAAAGAAGCATTTTAAAATACATTCAGTACTGTATTTTCTGCACGTCTGTCATCTGTCCTTTCTACTGTGGTCATCAAATTATTAGCCATTTGTATGGGAGAAATTGTATCGTGTGCCCAAGTTGTTCTCTTGGTGCCATTATCTGACAGTTAAAGCTGTTTCCTTTTATGCACTGTCTGTAAAGTAATTTTTTTCCTTTTTCTAGTGTCACGCCGTAGCAGCGAGGAACTGAAACGTGACATCAGTGTTCCAGATGGGAGTTCTGCTTCTCCTTTGATGTCAATGACTTCACCCTCATCACAGCTATCCCTCACCTCTTCCTCCCCTACCGCATCTGTCACACCAACTGCACGGAATCGAATCAGGTAAAAGTGTGACATGAAATAAAAAGAATAGTTTACGCTTAGTGTAAATATTGTATCCAGAGCTGCACTTCCTAAGGCTGCATTCACACCTTGGCGTACCTAATCGCGGCGTTTTGTCCCGCGAATTGCGGCGACAAATTGCGTCGTTTTGTACAGCGATTTGCGGCGAAAAAACGCCGCGATTGTGAATGCAGCTGTACCCCCTCTATGGAGATGGTTCACATCTCCTATGCCCAACGCCGAAAGCCGCCTGAAAAAAAGGTCCGGGACTTGTTTTCAGGCGGCAGGCGTACGGCGTTCGGCGTGGAGATGTGAACCATCTCCATAGAGGGCAATGTGAAATCATCTCTCCAGCGTCTCAGGGGCTGCTGCGGCGTCGCACTACAGGCGTATATACGCCTAGGTGTGAACAGAGCCTAACTGTCTGAATACATGATGATAAATAATTTACATATACAAATAATAAGTGCGCATCCAAACAAATTGCAACAAAATTATAAATGTGATGAAAACAAAATAAATTTCAAAAAACCCAGATGATAAAATCTTGAGTCAAACATTGCACAACAGTCCATCAAGCAAATATTTATATGAAGAATTCCAACCTTCCACCAATGAAGTGAACAATTCTTGGGATAAATGAATACAAATGCCTTGTGCCCACCACTGCAAATCCAAGCCTCTATGTGAGAGATCAATACAGCATGTTGCAAGCACTGTCTGATGTGGACTATCGCTGAGCGCCTAGAATAGTCTGTTTGCAACATGCTGTATTCTCATGGGATTAATACAATACGGTAAGAGGCTTGTATTTACAGTGGTGGGCACAAGGTGTTTGTATACATTCATCCCAAGAATTGTTCACTTCATTGGTGGATGGTTGGAATTACCCATATAAATGTTTTCTTGATGGACTCACTGTTGTGCAATGTTTGACTCAAGATATTATTATGTGGGTTTTTGGACACTTAAAGCGGAGCTCCACCCTAAAGTGGAACTTTCGTTCATCGGATTCCCCCCCCCCCCTCCCGGTGCCACAATTGGCACCTTTTGGGGGGGGGGGGGGGGTGGGATAGGATACCTCTCTTTGACGGGTATCCTTTCCCACTCCTGGGAGTCCCTCCTCCTACTCCCCTGGCTGCCGGGCTAATAGGGGAGAGGAGCGGGGCCTCGCGCATGCGCAGTAGAGTTCCCGACGTGAAGCCGAAATGCTACACTGACGGGTTTTCTTACCCGCAATGACGGCGGCAGCACCCGACAGCTGCAGTGCTGACATCGAGGGACAGCAGGACAGTTAAGTGTCCATTTATTAAAAGCCAGCAGCTGCAGAATGTGTATCTGCTGGCTTTTAATATTTTTTTCCCCCGGACCTCCACTTTAAAGCAGATGTAAACCCTAGCATTTATACCCAGTGAAGTGAACAGCCTCAGATGATACACAGAGATTAAACAAATCTCCCTACATATGTTTTACATGTATATCTGCTGTCTTCAGCTTTATACAGTATATCCTTTAGATGCTCATGGTGTTACAGATTTTCTCTTCCTGTTCAGCACTGGAAGTGGATTATTGGCATACAGCCAAGACAGCTGATTGGAGGAAAGGCACACTCCACATTGGCAAAGGAAGGAAGTAATGTGCAGAGCTGTGCTGTGAGAAGGCAAGCTATCTGCTAATTTATTTATAGCAACTTCCCCCACACAAATTTCAGGCTGCTTTTATCTTGTGTGATGGAGAACTTGTCAGAAGTTATCAGGCGGATAAAAGAGCTACAGAGCAGGAGAAAGACACAGGACTCTGTGCTTTGGAGAGAGATAAGAAATCATTATATATATATATATATATATATATATATATATATATATATATATATATATATATATATATATATATATATATTGCTCAAATTTCATGAATCCGGTTTATATACACTTTATATATATATACTGCTCAAATTTCATGAATCCGGTTTACATACACTTTATTTTTGTTTTCCAGACCGACATGATGAAACCTTTTCTTTCTTCCCCTCTTAGGTATCTCAGTAGAAAGGCTGGTTTGAGTTAATAAGATGTTTCCAGAATTAAAGGGAGAGGGGAGCTTTATTTTTTCGACACAGGGACAGTCCCAGAAATGTTCTTTCCCTTACGATGGGAGCCATGTCTTCCACTAAGCCTCAACCTTGGCTCCAGGGGGAGGTGGGTCGATCTGGGCTACATCATTAATTATGCCCACCACTCCAGTTCAAAACTGGGAGAAAGATGGATGGGTCCAGAAGACATGAAATAAAAATACCATCTGAGTGGTCACACCTCCAGAAGAAGACAGAGCAGGATTTAATCTATATAATCTATGGGTGAAACCGACCATTGGCCCAGAGAACACAGCAACTTTTCTGGTTTATGTTCAGATATGGCTTCTTCTTTGTATGATAGAGCTTTATCTTGCATTTTTTGAATGGCATGGTGATCTGTGTTCAGACAATGATTTTTGGAAGTATTCCTGAGCCCATGCAGTGATGCCTATCACAGCATCATGCCTGTCTTTAATGCAGTGCTGTATACAGTGTATGTATGTATTTGCTTGTGTGTAGTTATATATACATACATGAACTTTAATGGCATCACAGTTAAAGGAACACTAAAGGCAAACTTTTTTTTATTTTTTTTTAATAACAAACATGTTATACTTACCTCCACTGTGCAGCTCGTTTTGCACAGAGTGTCCCCTAACCCTGTCTTCTGGGGTCCCTCGGTGGCTGTCTTGGCTCCTCCTCGCAAAAGCTTTCCACCTTCATGCGAGCAAGCTCGCATGGTGGAAAGCTTTTGCGAGCATGCTCCCGTGATACAGTGGCGGGCATAGCCGCCGACTGTATCACTCGGCCCCGCGCGCCAGGCGTCATCCGCTGTGATTGACAGCAGCGCCAGCCAATAGCCAATCAACGGCCAGGCTGGGAACCGAAGAGGTGGACGTGCGCGGGACTTTCGAGGGGTCAGGTAAGTAAAACGGGGGTTCGGGGGGAAGGCCGGTACCGTCGGATGTTTTTTCACCTTAATGCATAGGATGCATTAAGGTGAAAAAACATTTACCTTTACAACCCCTTTAACTGTCTACCCTTAATTATAACTTTATCGCTATCACAAGGAGTAAACAACATCCCTTGTGATAGCATAGCCCTGTATAGCCGCTCGGATCACTTACATGATGGGGCTGGGTAAAACAAAAAAGATACCCAGATGATGTAGTCTCAACCATGATCTTGGTATAACCACCCCAATACGAGGCCATAAATATATACATACAGAGGTATTTAGGTGGTTAAAGCTCAACTGAACTTTCAGTTTAAATCTGCTAAATACATTCTGGGTACATCAAACAAAAGGTGTGAAAAGTCTTACAATTCATTTTCTTTAATTTTCTAAAAGTCCTATTTTCTGTCAGAATGGCACAGAGCAGTACCTTTGCTTGCTGTGTGGAAGCAGTGGTTATTCTGCAGAGATCTTTACTGATTGCAGAGGTTTATTATGTATAATATTCAAACAGCCAGCAGACACTTAAAGTGTTACTAAACCCACAGCAGTAAAATCTGTCTGTATATGATAAACAGCATGCTTGTTTTCTCAATGTGGATCTAAAGGGGTTAATCCTCTGTATTGTGTAAAAAGGCTATTTGATCCTGTATGCACAGATTCTCCCCCTCTTGCAGGGTCTCTTTGCAAGGCCAGATAGAGTCAGAGTAGTAAAGCTGCACATGCTCAGTTCGGTCTCTATTGCTGGAGAGAACAGTTCCTTGTTGAGCTGAGCTTTTCATGTCACATGATATTGACATCACACATTTGGGTGTGTATACAGATCCTAAATGACCGCCCCGTCCCTCCCTTCTTCATTCCCAGTAACTAAAAAGAACACAGTGGGTGGGATTTCACATCTTGATTCACGGATGAAGGTCAAGAGGCTCAGCTCAGGGAGCTAGTTGAATTCTCTAGGATGCAATTGTTTATTTGATGATACTGGCTCTTTATTCTATGATCTATGACTTCATAATGCTGGGCTGCAAGAACAACAGATTATTCCTTCTGTATTCTCATGCACTCTTACTTACTATCCCTTAATGTAAAGAAAAATGATGGTCTTCACTCCCCATATGTTTTATTATCTGCTTTAAATTGTTACAGCTGTTAGTTTATTTAACCTAAGCAAACATTTTCATATTTTAGGGAGGAAAGAAAAGACCCCTTGGCAGCCCTTGCAAGAGAGTATGGTGGCTCCAAGAGGAATGCTTTGCTAAAGTGGTGTCAGAAGAAGACTGAGGGATACCTGGTAAGCATGGAATTGTGAAACGAATTCTAGTGCCTTGTGAACTATTTATACAGCCTTGGAATATAAACCCTGTTGGCACTACAGGAATTATTACAATGAAAGCTGTGGGGTGTTATAAGCGGGCATATTAGATTTATTGTAATGTTTGCCATAAAGTAATTTTTGTTTTGAGTTTTACTTTTATGGCAGTAAAGAGATGGAGAGTTAAATATATAGGGAGGGCATACACAACCAAAACATTATCGCAAAGTGCCTTGTGCAATGGCTTTCAGCTGTCGGCATCCACTGGGCACCAAATTAGTGTTCTTCAAAAGAAAGTTACTTGCCCCAAGGGCTTCAAGAAATTGAAGAAAGAGAAAAAGTTTATGGCTTCAATATTAGATGTGAACTTGTGTTTACATCCTTCAACAGGCTTTTGGCTATTAACCACTTGAGCTCTGAAAGATTTTACCCCCTTCATGACCAGGCAATGTTTTGCTTTTTAGCACTGTGCTACTTTAACTGGTATTTGCATGGTCATGCAATGCTGTACCCAAACATTTTTTTACTCTCACAGAATTAGAGCTTTCTTTTAGTGGTATTTGTTTACCTCTGGGTTTCTTATTTTTTGCAAAATACGCAAAAAAAAGACCTGAACATTTTGGGGAAAAAGAAAAGCAATATTCTTTTACTTTCTGCTACAAAACATATCCAATTGCTGCGGGCAATCTGACACTGACTGATGCTGGGGGAACTAACTGCCAGTGACTTTAATCGAGTAATATACTAAGGTTGCACCGTTACCGAGCATTTGCACGAGTACGGACATCTTGTTACACCCATTCACTATATGGGCTGGGTGTAAAAAGATGTCCGCTGCTGCCTTCTGACTGCAGGCTTACTGCAGCCGAATGCACAGTGTACCAAGATGGGTGTTCTGGTGTTCTAACAGACTGTCACTTCCGTTACCAAATCTGACAGGTTGCCGATTCTGATGGAACACTTGGCGTTTGTCTTGGGAGAAAACAAACCACAACAATATAAAACTATTATTTAATTAAATTATTTAAGTTACAGTGAGGCCAATCCGTGCCCATTAACCACTTACCCCCCGGACCATATTGCTGCCCAAAGACCAGAGTACTTTTTGCGATTCGGGACTGCGTCGCTTTAACAGACAATTGCGCGGTCGTGCGACGTGGCTCCCAAACAAAATTGGCGTCCTTTTTTTCCCACAAATAGAGCTTTCTTTTGGTGGTATTTGATTACCTCTGCGTTTTTTATTTTTTGCGCTATAAACAAAAATAGAACGACAATTTTGAAAAAAATGAATATTTTTTACTTTTTGCTGTAATAAATATCCCCCAAAAATATATAAAAAAACATTTTTTTTCCTCAGTTTAGGCCGATACGTATTCTTCTACATATTTTTCGTAAAAAAAAATCGCAATAAGCGTTTATTGATTGGTTTGCGCAAAAGTTATAGCGTTTACAAAATAGGGGGTATTTTTATGGCATTTTTATTAATATTTTTTTTACTAGTAATGGCGGCGATCAGCGATTTTTTTTTTCGGTATTGCGACATTATGGCGGACACTTCGGACATTTTTGACACATTTTTGGGACCATTGGCATTTTTATAGCGATCAGTGCTATAAAAATGCATTAGATTACTATAAAAATGCCACTGGCAGTGAAGGGGTTAACACTAGGGGGCGGGGAAGGGGTTAAGTATGCCTGGGTGTGTTCTTACTGTGGGGGGGGGGGTGGCCTCACTAGGGGAAACACTGATCCTCGGTTCATACATTGTATGAACCGAAGAAAAGCATTTCCCCTGCTGACAGGAACGAGAGCTGTGTGTTTACACACACAGCTCCCGTTCCCCGCTCTGTACCGAGCGATCGCGTGTGCCCGGCGGCGATCGCGCCCGCCGGGCACACGCACGGGAGTCGGGGGCGAGCGGGGGGCGCGCGCGCGCGCGCCTCCGGCGGCTCGCGTGCGCCCCTAGTGGCGGCTAAAAGGTAGGACGTCATAATACGTGATCTCGCCTAGGAGAGCCACCTTGTGGACGTATTATGACGGTGCGGCGACGGCAAGTGGTTAATTATAATTGCCAGTCAGTGCTGTCCATCAGTGCTGCATATTGGTGCCACCTATCAGTGCTGCATATTGGTGCCACCTATCAGTGCTGCATATTGGTGCCGCCTCATCAGTGCCACCTATCAGTGCCCATTAATGCCACTGTCACATGACATAAAAAAATAATATTGGTATTGGCGAATACTTGGGGGGGAAAAAGTATCGATACTTGTACTTGGTCTTAAAAATAAAAAGTGGTATTGGTGCAACCCTCAATAATGCTATACACTGTCACTGTACTTATGACACTGGTTGGGAAGGGGTTAAATGTGTGCACATTGACCCACTCCTCCATCAGCCTACTTTGTGACCTGTACATTAACCTTTTACCATTTCCTCCCATTGTGTATGACCTGTACATTTAATGATGTGCTGTATTTAGCGCACTGTTACAAGACTTTAACCACAATCAGAAATTTGAGGCAAACAAATTGATCACCTTGGGTTGTCAAAAAGGGGGAATTTGGTGACCGGGGGATTTGTACTATATTGACAATTGTATTTGATGATTTAGAGCAGAAAATAAGGTGTGTGTTTGTTTTTTTTTTTTTATAAAAATAAAGAAATTAGTGGATAGAAGTACCATCAAAAGTAAAGCTCTGTTTCTAAAAAAAATGATATAAATTTAATCTGGGTACAGTTTCATGACCAAATAATCATCAAACTATCACATCCCTGAAAAATGGCCCGGTATTACAGGCTAGTCCTCGCATTGTGTTCTATTGCAAGTTTAGAAAACACTTTTTAAAATTGTACTTAATTTCATTTTACATTACAAGGGGGCAGACAAGCACCATATGTAATAGTAATTTTGCTGGTGAAAGGTCCTTATTATGGAAACATCAGGGGTCTATTATACCCTAATGTCTCTCCTACACTTTCCCGATCTGCACAGGCCAGGAGTTGACCGTTCTGAATCAACGATAGATGAAGGATGGATGGCCGCACTGTGCGGCCATCCATTTTTCATCTATCTTTTATGCTTGCCTAGTGCACCGCCAGCACCCTTGGAATCCTTTAAACGGTGTGTGACTGTATAGTAGACCCACCTGGAGCAGTGACTTTCTTTCTTCTTGACTGTTCTGAACCTGGAAATGCATACTCAGAGCTTGAGCTTCTTTGGGTTTATTCCTCACAGGGTCGCAGATGTTCCTCGATCTCTCCCTGTTTTCATCCTTACAGGGATCTGTTTTTTTTTTTTTGGTCCTAGGACTTTAACCACTTCCATACTGGGCACTTATACACCTTCCTGCCCAGACCAATTTTCAGCTTTCAGCGCTGTTAAACTTTGAATGACAATTACCAGTCATGCTACACTGTACCCAAACTAAATTTTTTATCATTTTGTTCCCACAAAATAGAGCTTTCTTTTGGTGGTATTTGATCACCTCTGTGATTTTTATTTTCTGCAAAAAAAAAAGACAGAAAATGTTTCCGTTACAAAACTTTGTAAATAAGTATGTTTTATCCTTCACGGATGGGCACAGATGGGGTGGCACGTATGGGCACAGATGGGCGACATGGATGGACGACACAGATGTACTGTAATATTTGTACTGATGGATGCCAATCGCTGCCAAACAATGCCTGACAATCAGTGATGCCCATTGTGGGCACTGATTGGCATCCATTGTGGGCACTGATTGGCATCCATTGTGGGCACTGATTGGCATCCATTGTGGGCACTGATTGGCATCCCTGGTGGTCTGGTGGCATCCCTGGTGGTCTGGTGGCATCCCTGGTGGTCTGGTGGCATCCCTGGTGGTCTAGTGTGGGCATCCTCGGGGGGGCTGCGCTGATAATCGATCAGCACAAACCCCCCCTATCAGAGGTGCAGACGATCGGCTCTCCTCTACTCGCGTCCGACAGACGCGAGTGAGGAAAAGCCGATCACGCCTGCTCTTGTTTACATCGTGATCAGCCGTAATTGGAAATGGCTGATTACGTAGTAAAGAGTCTCCGTGTTGCGGGGTGTCAGACAGGGGCGCGCAGCGGCTCAATATCCTGAGGATGTCATATGACGTCCACTCAGGATATTGAAACCACTTTGCTGACGTCATTTTGCAATAGGGCGGGCGGCAAGTGGTTAAAGTGCATGTAAACCCTCACATATACCAAGTGGAGTGAACCGCCTCAGATGATACACAGAGATGAAACAAATCTCCCAACATAAGTTTTACATGTATATCTGCGGTCTTCAGCTTTCTATATTCTTTAGAAAGTGAACATAGTGTTAGAATTTTTTACCTGCCCTTCAACAGTGGGAGGGCAGTCTGGACATACACTGTGTGTGAGCTGATTTGAGTAAAGGTATACACCCCCCCTCCCCCACAGGCAGAGGAATGAAGAAACATGCAGAGCTGTACTATGAATAGACCAGCTCTCTGCTAATCTATCTCTATGCACCCGTCCTGACCCAAATTTCCAGCTGCTTTTTTTTCCTGTGTCTGAGAACTTGTCAGAAGTTATCATGCTGATAACATAGGAATGAAGCAGCAGAAATATACGGGACTTGGGCCCCTTTCACACTACCGCATCTTTAAAAGAATGCGATTTTGCCACAATTTCAGGGAGTGGCTGTTTAAACTTGAGGTCTGTGGACCTCAACTCGCATCAAAGCCAGACCAAAGTAGTACAGGGACTACTTTGAAGTCGGTGCGACTTGAAGTCTCACAGATACGAATGGTACCCATTGGAATATATGGGGTATGACTTGTCGGGCAACTTTGCAATCTCAAGTCGCAGGATAAGTCGCACAAGTGTGAAAGGGGCCTAAGGGCTTCGGAAGGGGGAGATTAGGAAATGCTACAGATATATGTGCCCAGGTTGGATTTCATGAATTGGGTTTAAATCCACTTTAAGGTAAACCTACAATTAATTCCAAACTTCTGCCTAGAGCAGACCTCATAGAATGCCTGCAGTTTTGTTAGCCAGAAGCACTTCTTTTTTTTTTGCTGCTCCCTGATCTAGTGTAACTTTGTTACTTGGTCCTGACATTTTCTCTGCCCATAAACATTGCAGTGGCCAGTAGAGGCATTTAGAAGAATGGCATTTCCTGGAGGTGATGAAATGTAGTCATTAAGTCAGGGCAAGTCCCCAATATCGACGTGAAACAAAATCTGAGAGGGGCACAACAAAGACAGCAGACCTGGATATTTTCCAGTATTTACCCATGCATTGCTGTGGTGAGAACAGACTGCACTGACATAGGAGGATGCAGTTTGCTCACATTAGAAAATGCTTCAGACTGTTCAGAATCACATGGAGTGTAAACGAGCCACTATGCTAATAACATTCATGTGTATCTCTAAATAACTTTAAATATAATCTATAGATTCCCTTTAAATGTGGATGTGACCCTGAACAGGTGTAAACAGATTGTTAGGCTGGTTAATTAGGTCCTGGGTTATTAAGCAGCACTCTCCCTCTCCCGGGAGCGGATGAAGGATAGTTACCGGGATACATGTAGCTCCATCTGTCTACGACCAGGAAGGAATTAACAAATGCTCTTTGCATACACAGATGGTGGGTAGGTAACTCTTGCTATTTTTGCTTCTCATTGCTTTTGCACTAAAACAGTTATTTCAGGAGTGGCATTTTTTTTCCTGCCATCTTTATATGAGCAGTGAGATATGACTAACCTCATATATTTTAAAAACAGATGTTAACAGGCTTATAAAATATCCCATAGCAGTTGTAAAAATATTCCAACATACTAATGGAGATTATTTCCACTACCTTAAAGGAAGCTCTTTTGGCCATACTTCTCCTATGAATCACAGGAGTGCACTTAGTTCTGCACTCCTATGATCCAGCGGGCTTTAGCCTGCTGTTGGCTGATGTCACAGAGCCGGTCCAGACTCTGTAGGAATCCTGACAATAATGTCAGGATCCACTCAGATGCCTGACCAGCAGCTGGCTTGGCCTCTCAGCGAGCCAGTGAGAGTCTGAGCCAGCAACTCCTGCCCCTCCACAGCCCAGGACTTCAGTTTGCTCTGGAGGGGCAGAGCAGACCCGGTTCACCATTTCTTTGCTCGCTGAAGACTGAGAACTTGGCGATCAACAGCTTTTGATAGCTCAGCTCTTGGTGTAGATGCGTGGGGGACAGATGCAGCATAGGATTGTTGCTGCATCCACCCGAGTATGACTTTTTATTTTTTCCGAAATCTGCACTTCCCTTTTAACTTTTTTTGCTGACTTGAATAGATTTGTTAATTTTGCAGTGTATAGATTCAACTGCTAAATAACTTTCAACTGCCTTGTACACAGTAATTGCACTCTTCTGGTAGCAGATTGCCTTTTTTTTTTAACTGCTTTTGTGTTTTTATTTATTTTTTCCTTTTTGAGGTACCTTCATGCTACAAATGACAATAAAAAGAAAACACTTCTACTGTGTCCAGAATTGCCTCCTGTTATTTTGTGTAAAACTGATAAGGCCTAAATGCAGTGGAGCACAATAGTGGTTTTATCCACACTGTTTTGTCAAGTGATTGCTGGCCAGTCAGAGTATTCTGTAACCAGGAGTTACAAAATGTTCTGCACTTAAAGCAGTTGTAAACTGTAGCTGGTAAGGTAAAAAACACCTGTAACGTAATTGTATAATCTGATAGTATGCATCGCGTACTAGCACATTATGGAATACTTACCTTTAGAGCAAAGCCCTCCCGAGGTGCGCCGTCACAACTGAGAGGACTGACATCTGCCCCCAGTATTTCTTCCGGGTTTGTGAGCTCTGGCTGTGTGATTGGCCGGAGCCGCCATAACGTTGGTTTTGGTAGGAAGCTCTGAAGTTCTGGCAAGGTATGCCGGACCTTCAGAACATATGCGCCGGTGATGTCACTGGCTGATAGAGATGGGCTTGGGTGTGTTTGGGATCCCACCTGTCTGATCCCACCCCCCCAGGAAGCTGACACTGCACACCACTAATCACAGGCAGTGAGACATTTCCCTATCTATGCAACTACGGACCGGGAAATGGCTCACTGTCTGTGATTAGCGGTGTGCAGTGTCTGCTTCCTGGTGGAATTGGGCAGGTGGAATCTTGAACACACCCAAACCCGTTCCGATTGGCTGCATGCAGGGTGAATATCTCCTAAACAGTGCAGGTTTAGGAGATATTTTTTTCTTTCCTATAGGTAAACCTTATTGTAGGCTTACCAGTGGGTAAAAATCACAAAGCAGGCTTAAAGCGGTAGTTCACCCTTACTGACATGATTTTTCCATCGAGACAGGCATTGTAGCGCGAGCTACAGTATGCCTGTCCCGATTTTTTTACCCCCGTACTCACTGTGTACTCGTACATTAAAGATTTCGGCTCCCGCGGGGAATGGGCGTGCCTATGGAGAGGGAGGATGATTGACGGCCGGCCCTGGCACGTCACTCTCCCCGAAGACAGCCGGAGTAGGTCTCGGCTCTTCACGGCGCCTGCGCACAGGCTATGCGCAGGCGCCGTGAAGAGCCAAGCCTATTTCGGCTATTTCCGGAGAAGCGTGACGCGCCAGAGCCGGCCGTCAATCATCCTCCGTCTCCATAGGCACGCCCATTCCCCGAGGGGAGTCGGTATCTTCGATGTACGAGTACAAGGTGAGTACGGGGATAAAAAAATCGGGACAGGCATACTGTAGCTCGCGCTACAATGCCTGATTTTATGGTAGAGGAAAAAAAATTTTTTTTTGGGGTTTATAGGGTGAACCCCCGCTTTAACTACTGCTTTAAGCTGGCCATACAGGGTTATTTTTTAATTGAGCTAGTGGACTGAAAAAAAAAACACACAAAAAATTAAGTGGATGGAGGAATCCCCAGCCTGGACATTGTATTCTGACTGCGACACCCATTGCTGTTAAAATACGCTGATCTAGAAACGTTTTCCATTATGTCCCTTCTGCAGAAGTCAATTAAATGGCTATCTTCTATCAAGCTAGGATGGTCACACACCAATCGAAATGTGCCTAGTCCTTGCTGAACTGGCCAAATTTCAGTCAGTGTATAGCCAGCGTTGGGCTTTCTAGCAGCCTGGACCCTGAACTAGGAGCATGCACAGGAATGCGCATCGTGTGAGAAAGTTAGGCAGTAGGTGTACTGTCTCTGGTGATGAAAGTGTAGTGAATTTGGCTTTGACGCTTGTATCAAAAACGATCAGTGTGTTTTGATGTGATCTGTTTTAATGTTTGCTGAATTACTTTGCAGTCGATGCTGATTTAATGATTAGGTTTACACTGTAGCTGTGAAAGCAGGTTTAGTGACAGGTTTGATGTACAGGCTGAACTGTGATCATATGACTGGTAGGAATTCTGTTTGGAAAGTTTTGAGAAAGAATGCACCAAGATATGATTTGTAGTCCTAGGAGTATTTTTTGCTTTGCAGGAAGACATTGGTTTCTTTTCAGCTTAAAGCTCTGTCTGTGGATTTGTATGTCAGGCCTCTTCTACAGGGGAGGATGCTTGTGATGGTTAGCAAGACAATAAAAGCTGGTTTAAACCTTTGTGTAGCGGTCTTGTGACTTCCTGAGGAGGAATAAAGGCATTGTGAAAAAGAAGCATAGAGCTCAATAGGCATCTTCCTGTTCAGTTGCATGTTGTACTAGACTGGAGGTAAAACCTTTACATTCAAGCCGGGTACACACTACAGTTTGTGGTTGCACGAAAAAAAACTGACCTGTCGGAGCCACTGTACTAATCATGCAAGGGTTAGTTTAGCAATCTCCCCCTCTGAGCAGTTGTGTTCTAACAGGGGGATGCCCCCCGCCAGAACACTCTGATCAACGCTCTCTGACATTGGCCATAGTCCAAAAGCAGAAGATATTTCATTGCGTAATGCAGCTTATTTACACATCCCCAATAAAATAAAATGGGTGTACATTCACAATATTTAGTGCCTCCTCGACACTCGGAACAGTCTGCCTTCAATTGGTAAGAGAATCCACCTAGTGGAAGTGTCATATGTCTGCGCCTCTGTGCGTTTCGTCATTTTGATGCCTCTTAATGATGTCCTGTTGACGAAAAGCATAGGGGCGCAGACGTATGTCACTTCCGCTAGGTGGAACACACGCTGGTTCCGATGCACATCGGTGGGACAGAGTAGCTGCGATTCTTTATCAATTGAAGGTAGACTGTTCCGAGTGCCAGGGGAGGCACTAAACATTGTGAGTACACACCCATTTTTATTTTATTCTATTGGGGATGTTTAAGTAAATGGTATTATGCAAATAAATCGTTTTTTTTTTTTTTTTTGTATGGAGTAATGCAGTACTGTGATTGGTGACATTCAAAGAGGGGCAGACCAGAGCCATTAAGCGTTTTTTTTGACCTACCTAAGTGAAAACTCAGGCTGTTAACAACTTGGGGTAAGTTTGGTTCTAGGAGGGTACGGGTGTGGTGACCACACATGAAGAATGATTGCGGCTTTCAGAACAGAGCACAGCACCCTATTTGGTTAAGTAATTGGAGCGCTACAGTTTTAGCACAATTGGCACTTTAATGAACTGTCAGCATTTTCTATGAATTACTAACACCTTGTTTATGAACTGCAAGCACTTTGCTTATTTATTTATTTGATCACGGATAGGGCAGCTAACTATTTTGTTAGATAAATCTTGCATGTTTTAATCTTTCCCCTGCAAACTTTTATCCAAAACTGAAGGTACCAGAAAGTTCTTCAGAATTTTCTCCTAACGTGAGGTGACATAGACAAAGAAAGGGAGCACAGAGAGGGGAGAAATGTAAGGACTGAAAAAAAAATTAAACATCAACAATGTTTTTAAAAGCCAAATCGTTTGGCAGCGGATAGGTGAACATATGGACCAATTGGGACAGCTGTTTCCTCTGTATTATTGATGACAGCAGATACAAAGGAACTGAAATGCGGGCAAAAAAAAAAGTGAAAACAATAAATAAATACATGAAATGTAACAAAGAAAGTGGTCAGGCTCGATAAACAACTTGGTCTTTTTTTTTAGGCCGTTTATCTTGTTTCCAACTTTCTGTTCTATAAAAAAGAAAAAAAAAATTAAAACGTTAAAATTGATTTTAAACTTAAATGACTTTTTTCAGGTACTGGGGTTAAGGTATGTTGGCCAAAAATATTGAGAACTACTGGTTTAAATGATGGATGGAAGATTAATTAAATGCTGATGGAAAGCCTCCACGTTTACTAGCATAGAAGTGTTTCAATGAGCATTCTTACAGCAAAACCTATAATGGTCCTGAAGAACAAAGGTCTTTCCTTTTGTTTCCATGTTAGACTGGAGCAAGTCTGTTCATGCCCATTGCTTGCTCACCCCTGTGACCTTTGTGAATGTGCTGCTTTGTACGTGTGAAATGCAAATTCTGTACATGAGTTGTTTTTCATTAGAACACTTTAAAGTCTGCCGAAGGATGAGTGGTGTGCATTTCAGGTGCAAGGTATCCCGTACTTCTAGAAAACCTCATTGAAAGGGTCAGCTGTTACCTTTACAGTCTTTGTTCCTCCAATTAATCATTACTCTTCAGTTTCTTCCAGAACTGTCTTCCTGATCTATAGGATGCAGGGTGCCATCAATTTTATTTTTTAACTATCAATATATTCGAAAAATGAGCTGAGCTACATCCACTAAGTTAACAGTTTCCAAAAGAACGCTCACGTTAGAAAGGTGTACAGTGTTTTCATTTACAGTTTTGCCATCTAATGCATTCACAGTGTCTTCTACATTCAAGTCATTCCTCTGGTGACAACTGTCACTGCTACCAGTGTGCCCAGGTTAGCTCTCAACCGATCTTTTAGGCCTACAAATGGCTGCCATATTTTTATTATTATTATTATACAGGTTTTATATAGCGCCAACAGTTTCCGCAGCGCTTTACATCATATTCACAGGTCCTCCGACATCATCAAGTACAATGCAGATCCCATAGTCCCCGGATCAAAAGCAGGGACGACAAAGGACAATAGCTGATGCTATTACAGTATGATACAATGCACACAGCAGCCACATCACTTAGGAATGGAAATTGTTAAAGCTCTCTTGGCCCAAACATACTATTTAACCACCTCAACACCCAGCACTGTATCTAAATGAAATTTTATAATTTTTGAGACAGATAATGCTTTCTTTTAGTGGTATTTAGTAATCGATGGGTTTCGCTTTTATATATATATATATATATATATATATATATATATATATATATATATATATATGTATGTATGTATGTATGTGTGTGTGTGTGTGTGTGTGTGTGTATGTATATATATATATATATATATATATATATATATATATATATATATATATATATATATGTGTATGTATGTATGTGTGTATATATATATATATATATATATATATATAGGGAGTGCAGAATTATTAGGCAAGTTGTATTTTTGAGGATTAATTTTATTATTGAACAACAACCATGTTCTCAATGAACCCAAAAAACTCATTAATATCAAAGCTGAATATTTATGGAAGTAGTTTTTAGTTTGTTTTTAGTTTTAGCTATTTTAGGGGGATATCTGTGTGTGCAGGTGATTATTACTGTGCATAATTATTAGGCAACTTAACAAAAAACAAATATATACCCATTTCAATTATTTATTTTAACAGTGAAACCAATATAACATCTCAACATTCACAAATATACATTTCTGACATTCAAAAACAAAACAAAAACAAATAAGTGACCAATATAGCCACCTTTCTTTGCAAGGACACTCAAAAGCCTGACATCCATGGATTCTGTCAGTGTTTTGATCTGTTCACCATCAACATTGCGTGCAGAAGCAACCACAGCCTCCCAGACACTGTTCAGAGAGGTGTACTGTTTTCCCTCCTTGTAAATCTCACATTTGATGATGGACCACAGGTTCTCAATGGGGTTCAGATCAGGTGAACAAGGAGGCCATGTCATTAGTTTTTCTTCTTTTATAACCTTTCTTGGCAGCCACGCTGTGGAGTACTTGGACGCGTGTGATGGAGCATTGTCCTGCATGAAAATCATGTTTTTCTTGAAGGATGCAGACTTCTTCCTGTACCACTGCTTGAAGAAGGTGTCTTCCAGAAACTGGTCGTAGGACTGGGAGTTGAGCTGGACTCCATCCTCAACCCGAAAAGGCCCCACAAGCTCATCTTTGATGATACCAGCCCAAACCAGTACTCCACCTCCACCTTGCTGGCGTCTGAGTCGGACTGGAGCTCTCTGCCCTTTACCAATCCAGCCACGGGCCCATCCATCTGGCCCATCAAGACTCACTCTCATTTCATCAGTCCATAAAACCTTAGAAAAATCAGTCTTGAGATATTTCTTGGCCCAGTCTTGACGTTTCAGCTTGTGTGTCTTGTTCAGTGGTGGTCGTCTTTCAGCCTTTCTTACCTTGGCCATGTCTCTATTGCACACCTTGTGCTTTTGGGCACTCCAGTGATGTTGCAGCTCTGAAATATGGCCAAACTGGTGGCAAGTGGCATCTTGGCAGCTGCACGCTTGACTTTTCTCAGTTCATGGGCAGTTATTTTGCGCCTTGGTTTTTCCACACGCTTCTTGCGACCCTGTTGACTATTTTGAATGAAACGCTTGATTGTTCGATGATCACGCTTCAGAAGCTTTGCAATTTTAAGAGTGCTGCATCCCTCTGCAAGATATCTCACTATTTTTGACTTTTCTGAGCCTGTCAAGTCCTTCTTTTGACCCATTTTGCCAAAGGAAAGGAAGTTGACTAATAATTATGCACACCTGATATAGGGTGTTGATGTCATTAGACCACACACCTTCTCATTACAGAGATGCACATCACCTAATATGCTTAATTGGTAGTAGGCTTTCGAGCCTATACAGCTTGGAGTAAGACAACATGCATAAAGAGGATGATGTGGTCAAAATACTCATTTGCCTAATAATTCTGCACTCCCTGTATATATATATATATATATATATATATATATATATATATATATATATATATATATTACAAGAGTTGTGCAAATCTTTTTTTTTTTTTTTTTTTTTTTTTTATAAATTTAGAGCAAAATGTATTCTGCTATATTTGTTTGGTAACCCAAATCAATATATTTATTCTGTGTGAAGACTATAGTCTACAATTTATGGTATTGGGGGGGGAGGGGTGTCTGTTTGGAAAATCAATTAGTCCTGATGTTCTGACTGCCTATCTCATTTATGGAGGCCCTAAAAATCCAGGATAGTAAAGATACCTGTCAAGCCCTAACCCCCCCCCCCCCTTTTAAGCGACCCCTTTTTTGGAAAATAGGCAATCCAATGTATTTAGTAAGAGACATGATGAGTTTTCTGTTTCACTTATTTTTTTATAGAACAACCGTAACAATACAGTGGACAAAACGTCAGACGCAGCTGCCATGTAGTATGTAATGATGTAGCATGTGGAATAAAGGTGACCGTAAAAAGGCCAAAAAACTAAAATTGGTACATGACAATGATTCAAAGTGCAATTACTTCAACACATCCAGAGTAATAAATATCCAAGTAGGTAATATCAACAGCTTAGTTAGCATACCAAAGAACTCTAGTTTTTCAAGATTTCTCAAATGCTGGGAGGGAGTCTGATATGAGTGCAATCATTTTGTGAGTAACATAGTTGAGTCAAAGCTACAACTTTGGACAGATGCCATTTCCCTTTTTTTTTTTTTTTTTTTTTTTTTTTGCCATTTTGGTTATTTCTCACACACCGCATAGACATACTTGGAATTACACCCCAAACACATTCAGCTATGTCTCCCAAGTATAGGGAGATTTTTTCATAGCCTATCCACATGTATGGGCTCAAATTTCAAGAAGAACCATGAGGTGTTCTAGGCAGATAAATTACACAGTTGATTTCTAGACTACCTATCACATATTAGAGGCCCTGGAGCACCCGGAGAGTGGAAACACTTAAGGCCCATACACACACGATCGGATTTCCAGACTGGAATTGTGTGATGACAGGCTGTTGTCGGAAAATCCGTCCGTTTGTATACTCCATTGGACAATTGCTGTCGGCTTTTCCGCCAACAAATGTGGGATAGCATGCTTTAAAATTGTCCGCCAACAAATGTGTGTTGTTGAATTATTCGATCGCGTCAGAAGGACACAAGTCCTTCTGACAAAACTCCAAAGTACAAACATGCATGCTCAGAAGCAATGCTCACCATAAAACAACATTAGTAGAAGTTGCCCAAATGGTGGCACTAAAGAGCTGAAAAACCACTTAGTTTTTGTGTTTGTTGGCTGACAATTCTTTGCCGTTTGTATGCAGTACAAGTTCACGGCCAACGTCCCTTTAGACATAAGTCCGAGGCTTTGCCTGCAGAAAGTCTGATCGTGTGTGCGAGGCTTTACATGGTGAACCCATTTTTTAAAGCAAACACTCCAAGGTATCTTCTGAAAGACATAGTAAGTCGTCATTGCTTATCACAAGTTTTTGGAAAATGCAAATGTAGGTATTTTTTACACAGAGTTGTCAATTAAGATATTTCTAACACATAGCACAGGCATACTTAGAAATATACCCCAACACATTCTGCTACTCCTATGTATGTCAATACCCCATGTGTGAGCCTTTTATACAGCTTAGCCATAAAGAGTGACCCAAAGTCCAAGGAGCACCTTTAGGCTATCTAGGGGCATAAATTACACTATAATAATGATCAGGGACACTGTAATTGGTTTGGCGGTGATTAGAGGACAATGACTGGTGTGACCGTAATCAGGGGCAGTGGGAATGGTGTGGCAGTGATTAGGGACAATAATGATTAGTGTGGTGGTGATCAGGGAACACTGTAACTGATGTGGCGATAAGGGACACTGTGATTGTTATGGCGTTGAATAAGGGTCACTGCTTTTTTTAAATCTTGTTTTATTATACAGTGGGTATAGAAAATAATCGCCTCCCACTCCTTTTTAAAATCAAATTTTGATGCTTTGCAGCCTGAACTGAAGACACACAGTTTTTGTTTTATCCAGCTGTATGTAATGCGTGCACAGTATTTTCCATGTAATTCCAATGGCTCTAGTTTACACTAATGCAGTCAGTTTGTCAGTTTCCGGTTAGTTTCTGCCCCTGGAAACTGACTGGAACTGACTGCACTGGTGTAAACTAGACCAATTAGAATACATGGAAAACTGCATGCATTTTTAGGGCCAGCTCACACCACAAAAATGCACTAATCAGTTTTTGCTTACAGTTCACACCACACGCAGTTCCAGTGCGTTTTTTATACAATTTGCTAGATTCCAGTACAATTCTGTGCAGAACAAATGCAGTACGCTCTACTTTGTTTTTCTGCACCGGAAGCTGACTGCACTGATGTGAACTGGAGTCATTGGAATAAATGGAAAACACTGCATGCATTTTTAGTGCAGAAAAAAAGCACACAGAACTGCATCCGGTGTGAACTAGCACTTGGTACAGAAAAAAAGCACACGGAACTGCATCCGGTGTGAACTAGCATTTGGTACAGAAAAAAAGCACACAGAACTGCATCCGGTGTGAACTAGCACTTAGTGCAAATTATAACATCCAAGTAAAAGATATAACACCAACATATCAGTAAAACAAATCAAAAACGGAATCACTGAGTTGGAAAAAGGATCACCCCCTTGTATCACTGTTTTTGTTGAACCACCTTTTGCTTTGACCGATTGCCGGCCGCCCACCGTCGATTGACGGCAGCATAATGGCACTCCTGCACAAAACACCGGAGCTGTATGGCGGGCAAACCAGATGGCTTCTGAGAAGGAGAGAATGGAGATCTGTCAATGTAAACATTCTAATTGGTCGGCCCTGTCACATGGGCAGCGCCGTAAATTTACCTTACAGATTTTTAGTTAGTATAGCAGTTCCCACTCTACAGAGCAGTTTTATGAATAGTTTAAATAAAAATCATACCGCACAATAGCATGTATCTGTCACTTTCTGTCATTATTTGCTTTCCACTGCTGCTTGATATCATTTATATTTTGTCATTTTAAAACCTAATAAAAATGTAGTTATGGGTTAACAAATCTTTACTCTCTAGAGATTCCATTCTGTGGCCAATAAATGTTGTCCGTAGGCTCCTTTGTCTGCTTTTTAAGGTCATACCCTCCGCTTGTCTCCTCAGTTAAGTGTTGGTTACTGAAATGTTGGGCTGGGACTCCACAGCCAAGTAGACAGGCTATGGCTACTGTGTGTGTATCAGTGTGTGCGCGTCTCCGCACGTACAGCTGTATGAGAGGCAGGAAGTAAATTCTTTATTATTATTGCTATTATTTTAGTTTCTTCCCAGAAATGAATTTGACCCAAGGACGGGTGGGGGAAGAAAAGATGCATGGCAGTAGGAGCGAACTTCCTGTTCATTTTAAGGAGACTGCTTTGCTTTGTGTTAGCACACATAGATAACTTTAGGGACTTGCATCACAGAGAAGTACCCTGTTCAATCTACTCCTATCAGAAGGCATATTGATATAGACTGGAGCAACAAATACCTTTTTTTTTTTTTTTTAATTTTTTTTTTTGCCGCGCTCTGTGTGCTTCACTGCTTTACAAAAAGCCAAGTGTAACAACCAAAAACAAAAATGAAACAAAACTGCAAACAAAGTGTGTGTATATGGAACACTATCCTATGTGTGCGGCTCACAACCAAACAAGAATTACTTAGGACATCCTCCTGTTTTAGTATGTGTATAACTGTAAGGCAGTGTTTAGTAGTTGTTTCCAATGTGCTACAGTTGGTGGGGCTTTTGGTTTTCCAGGCTGTATTTATGGTCTTCCTGGCATAGAAAAGAAGCCCCAACAACGTTCATTCAGCCACTGTGTGGGCAAGTTCCTCAACAAGGCCCATCAGGCCTACACGTGAGGAGGGTAAAAAAAGTTACACCAGTGATGGTAGGAGGAACAAATAATTTTAATGAAGATTGAAAATTGTTCAGGTCCATACAGTAGTTCTGAAATCAAATTAAATTTTTATTTCCATCTGTGCTGGCTGTAGATCCACCACAGTCTCAAGCCCAGGTTATGGGCATTCCCATAGGGGGAGTTGCAACCATTGCCCAGTCTTTATTCAGCTTTTTATCTTGCAGTGCTGTGACTCCTTCGCCATCTTTGTTATAAAGAATAGACATCTGTGTATTGATATAAATAAGACTGAAAGGCTTCCTTGTAATTATAGAAGTCTAAACCAAGGCCCAGCCACCAGCTATTCAAAGGAGAGAGTCTGCAATACTAACTGTAAGCTTGTGTTGTTGTGAATGATCGTGCTGGAGAGGAGCTTTGTCTTTTACAAAAACACAAGCCCTTAACAATTTATGCCAGTTACTACTTTAGTCTCTCTCCCCAGAGTAGCAAGTGGGTGTGTTTTTGCTCAGTTGCTTGATGGCGACCAGAGGAGTAGCTGGTGTATGTTGTTGTGGGCTTGTGTTTTTGTGAATGTGCTCATGGTCATTCACAACAACACAAGCCAACATTTAGAGTTGAAAATGTATTTATTGGTATTGTATAAACAACACATAAAAAAAAGAATAATACAAAAGGAAGCAATAATCAATGGTACATAAAAGTGACGATCGTGATCAAACACGTAACTTGAGTCAGCCCAATGGCTATCGCCCACAACTTAACTCCTGATGTCTTATAGGAAGTAATGAACATCATCGGTCGTCTTTAGGAGCAGAAAACGACTCCCATCAGGCGGGTGTCATTGTTTCCGATCAGATAACATATGGAGAATTCAAAGTAAAATAAAAAAAAAGGAAAAGAGAGGAAATGAATGACCTAAAGAAGGTCATGGAAAGGGAAAAAGAGAAAAGGAAAGAAGAAAGAGCAGGAAACAGTAGGGGTAGGGCACGAGGGCTGCTGTGAAAACATTTGCTGGGTAGGGTCACAGGAGGACAATGGGGAGGGACATCCGGAGGTATACGCCTCGACCAGCCCAGAAATAGGGTCATAGGTCAGGGCGGTCGTGTTGGGGGTGGCAGCATGTTAATGAGAGTATTAGAGGCGGAGAAGTGGAGCCAAGTCGACCACAGCATCTTGAATTTATCAAAGGTGTCATTGTCAAGGGCCAGCATCTCCTCCATTCTCATGGTATCGTTCATGATTGAAACCCACCGTGACAAGGGGGGAGTGACAGTCGTTTTCCAAAATGAAGGAATGAGCTGTCTCGCTGAGGACATAAAGAAACGGAGAAGACTTTTCTTTTGAGACGTAACCGACCCAGGGAGAATGGAAAGGAGGGCGATCTTGGGGGAGGGTGTCAATGTGTCATCATAAATTTTATTATAACAAGTAAATACCTGAGTCCAGAAGGGGCGGATCCTCTCGCATTCCCACCAGATATGGAGATAGGTCCCTGTAGAAGAGGTGCATCGCCAACATGTGGCTGGAGTAGACGGGAACAGTTTGTGTAGCGTGAGGGGGTCCCTGTACCACCGTGACAAAACCTTAGTTCTTTTCCTGGGAGTAGCAGGATATCGTTGATTTGTGAGTAAACAGAAACAAGGTCTGCCAGTCCGATCGGGATATGTCTTCTTTCAGATCTGCAGACCACCTCCCCGTGTCACAAGCCAACATTTACTACTGAAGTCTCTTCCCCAAAATCTCAAGTGACCGGTGAGTGTATCTGGGCTTTGTCTTTCTCTTCAGTGCAAAGATGGCAGAGGAGGCTCAGGGCTGCACCTTTAGATGGAGACAGAGAGCTGCAGATATTCCAGTGTGCCCTGGTATCTTTCTGTCACATTTCCTCTTCTCCTGTGTTGTCAGTTAAAGCTGATTCAACTCCTGCATCCAGCTTGGTCAGACGGTGGTGGGGGGGGGGGGGATGGCACACTGTTGCCCACACTAGCTCAACAACCAGTACACAGATTTGAACGGGACCAAGTGCTATTTACACTGGGGACCCTTGAGGAAATCCGCAAAGAATTTCAACTTCTTCCAATACTTCTTGAGAGTTTGTGGGTTATATGACCATCATACGCATATTTCATGGCACTTTCCTGTGCTTTACAGTGCTGCATACAGGCTGCCATTCAGGTGAATGGCTGACGGTAGCTGTACTCTTGTAAATGCTGATCTTTCTTTTCATCAGTGTTTACCCATGCACGTGCTTCCAATATATTTCCCAAACATGGAAGTTTCACATTTGTGAAATACACCAGAAGCACATGTGCAGGTAAATGCCAATGCAAAGTAGTGTCAGATTCTACAAGATTACAGCTGTGTACTGCTGTTCACTTTAACGGGACCTGCAGCTTTCCTGGTACTGGAAAGCACCAGGAAGTTCACACTTGGCTATAAAATCATCATATGCATGAACCTTTAAAGGAAATATAACATCTTTGTATTGCTAATAGAGCTCACCTTGTTGGGGTACTTTCACACTGCTCTGTAGCATATGAGTTTTTTCTGCGATTTTGCTGTGTTTTTAGATACGTTTGCTGTGCGCTTCTGATGTATTTTTTGGTTGCCTGCACCTGTGAAAAATGGACATGTGACTCAACACTAAATGGCTGAGCGTTTTTACCACGATTTCCATTCATTTCAGTAGGAAGCTGCATTTTTGATGCGGTTAAAGATGCAGCATGTGGGACCTGTGAAAAATCGCGGTAAAAATGCCTGCACATGGAAGCAAATGGTGTTACCACACAGATTCTCTGTAAAACTAGGAAGTGACTGGATCTGCTCTGTCCTAGTTCTCTATTATTTCCCAGTGCTTGCTGGGGTTCGGGAGCCTCCACTGTCTAAAGCCCCCCTCCCAGTGCCCAGTTAACAGTTTATAAATGTTTCATTAACACTCCATAAATGCTCTAGATCAGGCATGTCCAAAGTCCGGCCCGCGGGCCAAATGCGGCCCTCCTGTTGATGTAATATGGCCCCCCTGGGGATTTGGATATATAACGTATTTATCGGCGCTGCCTTGGAGGGGACAGGGAGGTGGCAGGATGAGCGCGTTAGATTACATGAAGAGAATCTCCTGTTTACTCAGCAGCGTCTGTATTGGAAGTTGGAAGTCCTGCCTCCTGGGATGCCATTGGACGACTGTTCGGTCTATCATAGGAGGCGGGACTTTGTATTAAAGAGGCTACAGAGTAAACAAGAGAGTCTCCTGTTTGTAATCTGTCGGCACTCGTCCCGCCCCCTCCCTCTGCCCTCCGAGGCTGCAGATGGGCATCGATCAGGCTGCACTGATGGCAATGGTGAGGCTGCATTGATTGCAATGGTGAGGCTGATTTGATGGCAATGGTGAGGCTGCATTCATGGCAATGCTAAGCCTGTGGGTGTTATACGCCGATAAATACGGTATATCCAAATAACACGCCCAAGCTCATCCTTAGTCCTGAGCAGCGCTTTGGGATTCGTTGGGGCCACAAAATAAATATATACAGTATATCCAAATAACACACCCAAGCTCATCTCTTCATCACACACAGCCACGAAGGCAAGAGAATTCTTGTTGGGCAGAGTATTAGTACTCAGACGAACACACCTAGACCGAATTTTAATGGTTCAAAGAATGCCAGGCAAAATAGTCGGCCCTTACGCATGTTCACTTCATCAAATCTGGCCCTCTCTGAAAAAAGTTTGGACACCCCTGCTCTAGATCATGGGTCTCAAACTGGCGTCCCTCCAGCTGTTGCAAAACTACAATTCCCATTAAGCATTGCAAGGCTAACAGTATCAAGCAGGACTCCCATAGGCAGAGGCATGATGGGACTTGTAGTTCCGCAACTGCTGCAGGGTTGCCAGTTTAGACCCCCTGCTCTAGATGGTGTTAAGGTGCGGTTTTAGACAACTCAACGCTACTGCTCCTGTGTGAACAGCATGGTGTGGTGCTATTGTAAATATTCATGGCAGTTTGTTGAAGGGCAGTTATGAGGCTTTATAAATGCTGCATAAACGCAGACTATTTATGTACGGTGAATGACCCCTTCTAGGAAACAAATTATTTCTGTACCACTTTTTGTAAACTTTGGAAACTAATTTTGCCACAGTGCCTATAGCATTGTAGCATTCAGAGGTTAGTAGAGGCATATTTTAAAGTGCTTTTACAGTTTGTTCAAAATATGTAAATGCTTCAGTTTGCATAGTTGACACAGGTTTGCTATAATGCTGATTTACTTTTGCGATGGTTATGCATTATGCTTCGTTGGTGTGTTGCAGTGCCATTCATTTTAAATGGCACCTCAAAACAATAAAGCAGTGCACCTGCATTGCAACATAGTACGAAGCGTATTGATATACTACTATTCCCAGTGGTGTACTACATTGGCAAAAAAAAATGGGTTACATGCAGTTTGAGGTGCATTGGCAGATCTTTCGAAATGAATGGACTGCCACCACACAATACAAGTTAATTGACATGCAATGTAAGATACAATATTGCACTGCAAAGGTGTGAAGCCAGTGTAAGATTAGGTTTATTTAAATGTCACACAACCCATGCAGAAGAAATGTTATACACTCTTTCTGCCCATACATGAAAGGATCTGTTGATTCGTAAAAGAATAATCGGACTCCGAGTTTGACATCTGGTTTCACTCAACATCTGCATCTACAGAATTCCAGTGAGTGTTGGGTAACGCTCACAAGTGGAGGTTACATACAACATACCGCACTGTGTTCCAGGTTTGAGTCTCATACCTGGAACACAATAGAGTCTGTCTGATCGGTGCTCAGCCATTCAGAGAAAGCGATTGTATTATATAGCAATGAATACAAAGCTTCCTCTGATTGGCTGAGAGAGGCGGGCTAATTATGTCACAACCTCTGACTCAACCATTCAGAGGAAGCTTTGTATACATTACTCAAATGCATTGCTTTCTCTGAATGGCTGAGCGCCGATCACATAGACTCCGGGCATGAGACAGGAAGTGCCGGCTCAAACTCCGAACACAGTGCGGTATGCTGTATGTAACCTCAGCTAGATCGACTTTATGCAGCGCATCCAGCGGCCTCACATGTTGTCGTGGGACATAGTTGGACCTGCTGAGTTCAGCTTTACCCATCCGTCACTAAGCTCTACTATTTTAAAGTTAACAGCTTATTTGCCTTTAGGACATCAGCCCCATAGTGTTTGAAAATCATTTTGTTTCAGGTATTGCTACTTTGCACTTTAAAGAGGAATTAAATCCTTGGAAAAAAAAAAAAAAAACTTGCTAGACAAAGCCATAATGAGCTAGTATGACTAGCATACTAGCTCATTATGCATTGCGTACCTTAGACCGAAGCCCACAAATCCATCCTCCGGCCGCATCCATCGCTCCTGGAGGTTACTTCCGGGTATTGCCACTCCGGCGCTGTGATTGGCCAGAGCGGCGATGACATCACTCCGCGCATGCACGGGAGCCGTCAAACACGGCATTGCTGAGTTTAACACGGTTTATGTTGGTGCGCCTGCGCGCCGTTGTCTACAGTGCAGGTCTAGGAGATATTGCGAACACCTACAGGTAAGCCTTAATCTAGGCTTACCTGTAGGTGTAACTTGCAAAAGTGGGTTTCCAACCATTTTAATTTCTTATTTCACCAGTACTTCTTGGATTTCAGTTCATTATGATAGCGATCACACAATCAGAAATCATGCTGTTTGGTCCCCAAAAAGCTGCATTGACAGATGCTAGTTCTTCCTGATGACCCTAAGCATCGGGCTATGGGCTGAGGAACAATAATATTGGGATTGCAGACGGAAAGGTGTTAAAAGAACTGAATTAGAATGTATTCATTTGATTTGCCTATAGATGTAATGATTTATTAGGTACAGAGCTGTATTTGTGTGCCTTCTATATCTGACTAGAGTTTACCTTTAAAGGATAAGTTCACCTTCTGGAACATGTTACACTTGTATGCTGTTCCAGCAGATGCAGCCTCCACCCCCTCCCAGTGACAGCGAGCGGGCATCTTCTCTGGGCACCCGCTGTCACTGTTTGCAAATAACACGGCCGTATCATTCATTCACAGAGTTCGGTGAATGGAAAACTACAAGTACCAACAGCCTTGGCGGCTGTCGGCTTGTAGTTCTCAATGAACTACCATGATGCTGTTGAGCGCTCTGGTAGTTCATTGTTTCTTCCTACCAGTGTATATCTGCTTGCCCATATGAGGTACAAGCAGACAGATACTGACAAATCTGCAGGAGTCCTGCATAGCACCTGCAGTCTGCTGATCGCAGGTGCAATGCTTTGCAGGCTCCTATTAAAAAATAATAATAATTTACCTTCAAAAAAATGTGCATTTATTTATTTTGAAAAGGTGAACGTATCCTTTAAGGTCTTCTTTTCAATATTACCTGAGTGTTCTTAAACTGTTTTCTGTTTTAGAATATCGACATCACAAACTTCAGTAGCAGCTGGAATGATGGTCTGGCCTTCTGCGCTTTACTGCACACATATCTTCCTGCCCACATTCCATACCAGGAGCTGAGCAATCAGGACAAGGTAACACATAACTGCTTGTTATTAAATTTTTATTAATACAAAGCAATGCACATGCTTTTGATTGCTCTGCACTCCGAAAATTACAGATTTGTTAATTAATTTTCTTTTTTTTCTTTCTTTACAGAGGAGAAATTTCACATTGGCCTTTCAAGCAGCTGAAAGTGTAGGCATCAAGTCTACCCTGGTAAGCTTAGGAACAGCTACATTGTACAATTTATACATGTTTAAACAATACTTGTTTTTGTGCAGAATCATAAATTTGCTGGTATTTTGTCATTTGCAGGACATTAATGAGATGGTACGAACAGAGCGACCTGATTGGCAGTGTCTCATGACATATGTTACATCAATTTACAAATACTTTGAAACCTGAACACCTGTCAGGCCTGGTGTGCCATAACCCCCTCCATCTGGAAAATTGGAATACACTTCCTTGTGTGAGGAATACACTTCCTTGTGTGATGAACCGAACAGCCCTGTAATATGAAGAACTTTGTAGTGTTTTCACTGCCCAACGTCTTCTACGGATACACCAGTCTGTACTGGGATATACAACTTTATACATGAGTGAAGGGTCATCCCCCATCATTTCCAGTGCCCTTTGCACGGCACAGGCATTGTACAGATAATTTCAGCTTACAGCAACTCAGGCTGCAGCTTGTGCCAAGGCAGTAGAAGTGACGTGGGCAAATCGTTTTCTTTTTTGGTCATGTTTTCCTAGTGCCTTAGCAATGTGTGCACCTTACAGCTGCTCCGACCACTCGTCACAAATTGTTATCCACCAAAGCACATGGTGTGCCAACATCCTAGCTGCTGCCTTCTGGATCCTGATTGTCTTTTATTCTTCGTGCCTGTAACACTAAGTGTTAATACATGTGAATGTTGAGCTACATGTGTCTGTCGGCGTCCTTCAGTCCTTTGCCTTCATAGCAGAAACCGACAAATGTCATATTGATGCATGTGAATCTGCAGAGCAACCATAGCCAAGGTTAATCCCAAATGTAGTATTTTATATTACTTCAAGAGACTTTGTTGACAAACTTTCACAAGACGTCTGTCAGGTTTGGGTGGAAATTCCTTTTTAAAGCTGTCCCTAATTTTCTTTAAAATGCACAGACTCTACCAGACTGTTGTGTTGGCTTTCTGAGCGTAATAGACCATTTTTACTAACTGTATAAAATCAGATTGCACAAGGACATTTAAGCATAGTCTTTTCATGGTCCGCTTGGGATGTATTGGTCTAAGAGCAATTCATTCTGCTTTTTGTTTATGGCAGTTTTCTAATATTGCTTCTAAATGTGATTTCATACAATGAAAACAACATTTCAGTTTTTAATAGCAGCATAGTGAGCGGACAGGCCAAGATGATAGGAATTCTGCATTTTTATAGTAAACATTTGTACTCTGCACTGGATTTATCTTCTTTCAAAGGGCCAGTGCAGAATTCACAACCAGACAGTCATCCAGAGAGTTGACAAGTGTCTGATTTGAAAAAAAGGGACCAACGTTGGAGAATTGGCTTTGAATTGGTATCTGATTCTTTGGTCAAGAGGTTAAAAATCCATTTACAAACTCACCAGTCTCGTGTCAACAGAATATACCACATATGTATCACATTGCCTGCCTCTCCTCACTGTGGTTACATACTTGCAGCTATGAATGTTATTCTTTGATTCTTGGCACTGAGGGTTAAATCTTATTCCCAGACTTCTCATTGCCAGACTCGGAGGTATGATATTAGGTCAAGTATATAGGGCATTCATTGTTAAATACCATTTACAGTGACTTACAACACTATAGACAGTTTATTTTATATTGTACATTTTTTTCAAGCTAATTTATTGTTTTGCTATATTTCTTAATATCTCCGAACAACTGTAGGTTAACAGTTTGCCAAAAAAAGTTGTTGTGTTTTTTGTTTTTTTTACATGACTTTCAGAATGAGTATTAAGATCTGTTCATGTGTTTTAATAAAATTGTTCTGCTGTTATTGGATATAAAATCGGAACTCCAGGCAGAGGTATTTGTTTAATTGAAACAAAAGTTACTTCTGATTAAGTGAATGGTTCACAGAATACAGGACATCTATGAATGGCCATGGAGAGGAGGGACAGATTAGACAGAGCTTCCGTGTGTGAAAGCCACAACTCTCATATCTGCAGTGGCCAGTGATACAGGGATCCAACATAAAAAAAGTGTGTGTGTTTCTATGGACAGGGAAGGCACACACCTTATCAGAGGTACATTTGTACAAACCAATAACTGAAAAAATACCTCTGCCTGGAGATCCATTCAATGGTGTACCTGTCGCTCATGCACAGTGGAGGTGTCTGAACTAGCCTAAACTTGTAACCTGTTCTGGTGGCTGGACCAGTATGCCACAATAATGCCGCTAGTTGCTAGTAAATTGATAAGCTATTATCACTGCTTCCATGCTGGCCCAATGATTATTGGGCACACACGTCCGAGAAATAAATTATCTTGCAACAGTGCTGCATTGAACAGAGAGCAGGGAATCCTTGACACAAGTGGTGCTGTCCATGGTAGTTCACAGGTACTATCAGGTTTAGTGTTAATTTTTAGTCTTATTGCTCTCCAGGGAAGACACCTCAAATTGAATGTGATTAATTAACAATAACAAAACTGTTTCCTTCTTCCTTTAGTGATAAGCCGATTTAGAATTAATAGTGAGTGCAGGCCGTCCTAGCAAGTGAATGCAGCATGAGGCCTCTTAGATCTGATAGGTTGCCCGCTACTGGCCTACGTGCTCAGTAATACTGACAAACCTAACCACAAAATGACTGCCACCTCTTTGCATATGGGGCAGGTACACTTTAAATGTTACGTATTTTAATAAACTGCCTTCAAACTGGCAGACCTTTCTAGCAGCCAGACTTTGCATTGATAACTCTAAAGCTTTAACCACATCTTGTGAGTGGATCCCTAACACACTGCAAAGCAGTTACAGAAGGTACATACAGTTCTCTGCAGGCCTGTCTGCTAGCAAGGTGTTAATGGCAGTCTTATTATTTTATTAATAATGTTATATAAATATATATATATACATATGTTATACCTAAACATGCATTGGCTTTGCGATGCAAAAGGGCATTTCTGAAATAAAAGTAAGCTTTACTTATTTACTTTTTGTGCTGGTTTCTTGGTTAAAGTAAAGGACTGATTAATAAATCATGACTAATTAAGATACAACTAAAGCTGCAATCAAGGTACAATCACTCCATTCTTTAAAGCTCTAACAAGTCAATGTCTAGACCAGTGATGGCGAACCTTGGCACCCCAGATGTTTTGGAACTACATTTCCCATGATGCTCTTGCACTCTGCAGTGTAGTTGAGCATCATGGGAAATGTAGTTCCAAAACATCTGGGGTGCCAAGGTTCGCCATCACTGGTCTAGACAATCTATGCAGGTGTAAGTTGTAGTTAATTGTAAAGTTATTGTCGCACATGCCTAAAGCTGAACTTTAAAATTAAATACACAGATCAAATACAATCCCAATTCCAAAAAAAGATGATCTTCGGACCCTCAGACGGCACTGCATTAAAAACAGGCATGATTCTGATGGACATCACTGCATGGTCTCAGGAATAATTCTAGTCTGGGCATTTTGCTGTGCCATGCAAGTTAAATCTCTGTCATGCAATGCAAAGAAGAAGCCATATCTGAACATGATCCAGACATGTCACTATCTCCTGAGCCAAGGCTCATTTAAAATGGTCTGTTGCAAAGTGAATAACTTCTGTGGTAAGACTAATGTAAATTTGATGTTCTTTTCAGGCAACCATGGGTGCCGCATCCTCCGGACTAAAGAGGAGAGGAACCATCTGGCTTGTTATTGGAGCTTAGTTCATAAGCCAGCATCTCTGATGGTATGGGGTACAATAGTGTGAATGGAATGGGCTGCTTGCACATCTGGAAAGGCACCATCAATGCTGAAAGATATATCCAGATTTTGAAGCAGCATATGCTCCCATCCATATAATGTCTTTCAGGGAAGGCCTTGCATATTTCAACAGGACGATGCTGAACCGCATACTGCATCTATCAACAGCTTGGCTTAATAGTAGAATAGTCTGGGTGCTTAACTGGCCTGCCTGCAGTGTAGAACTTTTAATGGAAAAACATTTCTCTGCCAACACTCGGCACACTGGTAGTGTGTAAGAGTTTTTACTTTGCAAACTTTTTGTTGTCCTGTCCAAATTTCTTTGAGAAGTGTTCCTGCAATCAATTTTAAAACGACCCTATTTAAATTTTTATAATGGTACATTTTTTTTAGTTCATACATTTTAAATGATTTCTATCGTTAATAAAATATGGGTTTTGGTGCCGATTCACATTTGCGCGATGTGGAAACCCTGCAAATCCACTGCGGATTGCTGCATCGCACCCGACTTGCACAGCAGTTCACGCTGCCATATGCAAACTGCTGGGAGTGTCAATACATTGACACCCCCTTTTCAGCTCCCCTTTTCGCACTGCAAACTAACAGTTCAGACATGAATCGGATCACATGGATGTGAACACCCATGCAATACGATTTTGGTGCGGACCAAAGAAAAGGGTCCTCTGCGAGTTTGGTCCATACTATCTGTATAATTAAAAAAAAAAGGCTCTAAGAGCTATGGACGGAAGTGACGTTTTGACGTTGTTTCCACCCTGCAATGGTATGGAGATGGGTGGCAGAGGAACCGAACCGCTTGCTGAAGAAGAGGATACCGTGGTTATGGTAGCTGCTGCCAAAACAACGTTATCCCAATTCAAAGTGCCGACTTATATTGGCGTGAGCCGGCCCGGAGGTGGTCCTTCATAATGTTTTCTTATTTATTTTTCCTCCCAGAGTTTACTACTGCTTTAATGCATGAAGTTTGGCACTACAGACTATTTACTACAGGATAATTTATGGTAGGACTCTTTAGGGGTCTTTTTGTTTTCGACACCTCTGCATTCCATTTAACAATTTTGCGGTTTGTCAATTGTGTCTTAAGCTGGACTGTTTTTTTTTCTTTTGGCAAATGTATGGCATAGCCCTAGATCACAACGGTGTGATTTGTCGTGATTTGACAGTTCCAAATTGCATGACAACTCGCACTTAATTGTTTGCCAAGGAACGTTCAAATTGCAGCGACTGTGAAAAAGGTTCTTGCACTACTTTTTTCCCAATTTCAGTGTGGCTTGCATAGACTTCTGTTAATTGAAGTCGCAAGCCGCGATAAAATAGTGGAAATTGCACTTAACTGCGGCTTTAAAAATCGTAGCTTTTAAATCAGTTTGTTACTTTTTTGCAGGTTATGGAGAAAATAAGCTTGGCATGGTGCTCAATACGACTCCTTCATTCTATCCACATGGTTTGGGGTTTATCGGACCCCAGTAGCAAAGGAAGGGTTGACTTAAAACAGGGGTGCCCAACCTTTTAAAGAGTGACTTGGTAACCGGTCGTGGGCCACAATTAGTGGAGCGGGTGGGTGGCAGCCCACTCTACTCAATAGAACCCACTTAACTCTTTTTATTTTTTTTTGCCGATCGGATTGGAGGTAAGTATTTGTAAACGGACACAAATCCATTTACATCTGCCACTCAGAGGTGAATGAAGGGTCCGATTCGGTCGGACTGACTGGGTGAAGGGGGCCTAAGGCTGTTTTCACTCTGATAAACTGTTTACCCGCACCACAAGAGCAGCACAGTTCACCTGTGGCTTTCCTGCAGGTTAGCTGCACTTTGCCATAGACTTCTATTATATCCTGTAGGTGTGGTGCACTTTCAGAAAGTACACCAAACTCGCAGGTAATAGAAGTCTATGGCTCAGTGCAGGTAACCCGCAGGTGCACTGTTCTGCACCTGCGGATCAGTTTAAAAGCAGCCCAGTAACCACTGCAGAACAGATATGCCCATATATACACTGTGATTTTAGTAATAAACTTACCTTTAATAACAGTATTCTATTCCATTTCATCCCATCCCAGAGCAGGAGGTCGCGGGCCACATCAGAGGGCTCCGTGGGCCACTGGTTGGGCACCCCTGACTTAAACAGATTATCACAGCTTGGAGTCAAGACCTGGCAATATCAAAGGCTGTGAAGGCTGTGGCTTGGTCTCTTGCACACTCACCTGGCCCTAGGTGATCTGGCCTTGATCACAGGAGCCATAGTACAGTATGTATAACTATGGTTTATTGTATGCTGTGCCTGCTCAATTATAGGTCACATGTAAGCCTCGGTTCACAGAGCATAATTTACAAGGTATTTTCCTTACTGTGCATTATTCGCTTATTTTAACAATCAATCCTAACCTCCCCCAGTTCGGTGACAGTTTTTATTACATAGATCAGCTGAATTTACTGCATGAACATTATATTGATGGTTGCAGTATTGTGTATTTAAAAGATTATTGCAGGGGTTTTTGCGTAGGCTATAATGCAGCTGTCTTTTGGCTGGCAATTAGGGGCCAGATTCTGATACATTTACGTTGCTCTACGGCAGAGTAACGTATCCCATTTACGTTACACCGCCGCAGGTTTACAGCGTAAGTGCCTGATTCACAAAGCTCTTACCTGTAAACTTGCGGCGGTGTTAATAAAAACAATTTGAAAAAAAAAAAAACTTGCGGCGGTGTAACGTAAATCCGCTCGGCGCAAGCCCGTCTAATTCAAATGGGGCGGGCACCATTTAAATTAGGCGCGTTCCCGCGCCGAACGTACTGCGTATGCTCCGTCGGGAAAATTACCCGACGTGCATTGAGCTAAATGACGTCGCACGGACGTCATTTGTTTAGACGTTAGCGTAAATGGCGTCCAGCACCATTCACGGACGACTTACGCAAACTACGTGATTTTTTAAATTTCGACGCGGGAACGACGACCATACTTAACATGGCTTAGAACACCTAGGGCTCAGCCCTAATTTTACGATGAGTATCTCGACGGTAACAACGAAAAGTTACAGTGACGGGTAACGCGGACGTTCGTGGATCGCTGTAACTAGTCATTTGCATATTCTATGCCGACCGCAATGGCCTCGCCACCTAGCGGCCGGCATAGAATTGCATCCTAAGATCCGACAGTGTAAGTCAATTACACCTGTCGGATCTTAGGGTTATCTATGCGTAACTGATTCTATGAATCAGCCGCATAGTTAGGATGGGCGGATTACAGAGATACGACGGCGTATCAGGAGATACGCCCTCGTATCTCTCTTGTGAATCTGGCCCAAGGTTTTTGAGATGTATACTACAAAGCGCAGAAAACGGCCATCTGAGTTTCTGATTAAAATTACAACTTATCGGATAATGATTCATGGGAGATAAATGCTTTCAATATTTAACTGTAATTTTATGTGGAAAACAAATTGATTCCACACCCTTTAGATATTTGTGAACTGAACATGGTAATGAGAGAATTATCAGATAAAGTAATAAATGCATTTAGAAAAACCACATTCAGCTTGGTGAATTGACACTACAGTGGAGCCAGGGGTGGCAGGAAGTGTGAAGTTGTGCTGTTTGTGTACCAGGCACAGTAATAATGTTCAACTAAAAGTAACAGCTGGTTTTATTATTTGTATACAGAAAGAAATTAGAAATTACATGTACACTAAAATGTAATAAATTAATATAATCTTCAGAACCCTAAACTTGTTTAGTTTAATGCAAAGGAGAGCAAAAAAATTAAAATAAAAAATGAGTATAGATAGCATGATCCAGCATGCTCCATTGGGGTACTGTATATGCTTATTCCTGACCTCCAAAGCCAATCCTATGAATCCCTGCATTAATATTCTAAAACGTTTCATAAATATTAGTAGACATCTATATTTTGTAGATCTAGAATCGCATCCAGCTGGGATAACATGTTTTTTGTTTTTACCCATGTGCTACTATTATCCATTTAATGTACCCCAGCCCTCAAGACCATTTACTGGATCATAACTACTAACAAGCAAACCTGTCTTGAGAGATTTGAATGTTGCCATTGCGGAAGACCTTTTTAAAATGCTAGTTGCATGGCTTTTAAAGCAGACCCTTACCCCCTTTCACTAAAAATTACATCAGCATTCAGCTCTGCATGCTGATATAAAACTATTATGTTCATTGGTTAAACAAACATTTATTTGCTTTTACCTACAATTTACTGTTTTTCCCACTTCCTAGTTTCTTGAGGCACTGGTGATGTACAGTGCATCTGGAAAGTATTCATATCACTTCACTTTTTCCACATTTTGTTATGTTACAGCCTTATTTTAAAATGTATTAAATTCATTATTTCTCTTTCGTTCATTGACGGACACAGCACTTTAAATCTTGACCTTAGGGTTATATCGCCACTTTCAGGAGAGGACTAGGCAGAACATGTAAAAACAGCAAAACTGCACAGTACTGCCCAGGGGGCAGTCCTACTGGCTATAACCCCTCACACTGCATCCAGCAGCTCAGTTTTTTCTGCCTAGTGTAGAAGGACCTGGCTCCTGGTGGGGACCATTGGTCCTGGAGATTTTTTTTTGCTTTTGATTCCTGTGATCTACTATCAACAGCCGGGCTGTGTGACAGGCTGGATAATATAGATCCTGGTAGTCTCCTCAGCCCGGCCATCGAGCGTGAGCCGGCCCTAGCTATGCGCTGGGTCAGCCACGACATGCCCCTTCTAAACCAGGGGTGGCAGGCGAGCTATATGCTCTGGGACACACATATGACCGGGCTACTGCTGTCCGTGTCTCTGCAGGATGGAGTAGCTGGGCATTCCCTGGAAGGTCGAATAGGAGGTCTCTCACTCTCCCCTTCTTCTCTCCTCGTCTTTTCCCTCCTCCCCATGCTTGGGTCCGCTGTGTGACTGACTGGGGGTTCTCCGGGGGGGGCTTTGGGTTCGGACAGGGGGCTGTGCTGTGTATGGGGTCCGCTCGTCTCTTCCCTATATTTGGGCCTTGTGGGGTGTTTGAGGCATATTTTGCGGGAGACCACTGCGTGGTCGTGGCCATTTTTCTGTTGCGTCAGTTCTGGAAAGTCCGGCGACCATTTTGCCAGAGCCTTCAAGTGTGCTGAGGAGGCCGGTGGCCATTTTCTAGTAGTCTCCACTTGTTTTTGCCTCTAGCGCTGGGGGATTTTCTTCTGGAACGGCGCGAATCACACAGAGCACCTGGTGACGGAGACCGGACGGCAGCGCAGTACCAGGGTGGTGAGTCCTACAGGGGCCCCTCAGTCTGTGGCAGCTAGGAGGGTGGACTTTTTAGTGTGGCTTGCCTTCAGTCCCCAACAGTGGGTCAGCATGGCATCAGAAGCTTGCGCTTCTTCTCCAGACATACATGTGGTGGCAACCGGTTCCTCTGCATCTGCGGTGCCTATAAACATTTTTTCGGAAGTTCTGGAGTCTTTTGTTGCCAGGGTGGAAGCGGCGTGCAGGCACAAGGGGGGGTAAAAAATGCTGGGAAAGCTCTGATTCAGACTCAGGACTTGCTGTTGCAAATTGCCCCTGTTCTGAAGTTTCAGAGGATGCAGACCAGGACCGTTCGGACAGTGAGAATGATTCCGTGTCCGTGTCAGCGCAGGAAAGGGCACTAGTGGGAGCGCTTATCACAGCGGTGCGGGATACCCTAAAAATGGAAGATACGGCAGGGGCATCTACAGAGGTGTCGGTCCACGCGGCTAAGGTGGCAAGCCGGCCCACGCGGCTAAGGTGTTTCCCTACCTGACCTATTCATAAATGTACCTTCAAAGAATGGGAACGCCCAGAGCGGGCCTTTTCGGTCCCAAAATGCATGTCGGTGCATTACCCCTTTGAGGAGAATTTCCTGAAAAAATGGACATCCCGATTGTGGACCCCCCCCCCCCCCCGGTAGAGGTGACCCCTGCTTTTAAGGACCCTGCCGATAAGAGGGCCGAGGCGGTTGCCTGGTCCATGTTTACGGTGGTGGGGTCAGCCCTGGTGTCCCAGACGCTTACTGAATGGGCAAAGTTTTGCATGTGAGTTGGAAAAGCAACAGGCCTCCCCGGTCTGCGTGGAACTGGCAGATCAGTTGGTGCATGACCTTAAGTATGTCTGTCTGCGATGTGGCCTTAGATATGGCTCCCTTGCTTTCTAGAGCCTCAGTATCTGCTGTGGTGCTACGTCGCCTGATTTGGCTAAAATGCTGGTCTGCGGACCAGGCATCTAAGAAGGCTCTGGCAGATTTGCCTTTCCAGGGAGAGAGACTCTTTGGAGCCTTGCTGGATGACATTATTAAAAATGTTACTGGGGGTAAGAGTACGTTGTTCCCACAATCCAGAAAAGGTAAGGAGCCACGCCGTAGACCAGGGCCCTCCTTTTCCGCTCAGAATAGTTTTTTTGTCCGCCTGGGTCGGCAGGTAAGCGTTCCCAGACCGACAAGGCGTCCCTGGTTTCGCAAGCCAAACAAGCCTGCGAATAAATGTACGACCGCATGAATGTTTGCCCCCGCCCGACTCTTGGGTGAGGGGTCGCCTTTGGGAGTTTGCAGCTCGGTGGACCTCCCTGCTTTCAGACCAGTGGGTCTGCGAAGTGGTTTCATCAGGATACAAGATGGTTTCTTTCTTGTCCACCAAACAGGTTTTTTTCCCTCCAACCTTCATCTTTTTCCGGCTCGTCGGGAAGACTTGTTTGGGGCAGTGCAGGACCTGCTGCTGCGCGGAGTGATAGTGCCGGTGCCGTCGCAGGGACGGTTTCAGGGCTTCTACTCCAATTTGTTTGTAGTCCCAAAGAAGGAAGGGGTCCGTCCGATCCTGGACCTTCCTTTTCATTGGACGGTAGTCACGACGGATGCCAGCCTCACCGGTTGTGGGGGTGTTCGGGGTGTACAGTCGGCACAGGGTCGCTGGACGCATGACGAATCCCACCTGCCAATCAATGTGCTGGAACTTCGGGAGATCAGGTGGTGCCTCTCCACATGGTCGCGGAAGCTGCAGGGACGCCCAGTTAGGATCCAGTCGGACAACGCCACGGCGGTGGCGTATGTCAACCATCAAGGAGGAATAAGGAGCTTGGCTGCAGCATTGAAGGTCGCTCACATCCTGAGGTGAGCAGAGCGGTACGTGCCAGCTCTATCAGCCGTGTACATTCCGGGCGTAGGAAACCGACAGGCAGATTACTCAAGTCAGATTCTGGACCAAGGGGAATGGTTCTCCCTCGGCTGCTTTAGAGTGGAGACCGAGGGGATTCTGGTGATTCTGATTGCCGACATAGTACGAATGGTGGCGGATGTTCCTTGGCGACTGCCGATGCGAGAGGACCTTCTGCCGCAAGGCCCTATACTTCATCCTGCTTTACAGTCACTAGCTTTAACGGCGTGGCTGTTGAAAGTCAGGTGCTAAGGGACCGAGGTCTGTCGGAGTCGGTGATCTCCACTATGATGAGGACGCGGAAGTCATATTCTCTGAAAATGTATCATCGCACATGGACGGCCTTCATCTCTGTGTGAGGGGTGGCGTCCGCGTACGTATTCGGTTTCCAGGGTTCTGTGGTTTTTGCAGCAGGGAGTAGATCAGAAATTTGCCTTAAGGGGAAGATATCAGCCTTGGCTGTCTTTTTTTCAGTGTCCCTTGGCGGCTTATTCATTGGTAAGTACGTTTGTGCAGGGGGTTCGACATGTGGCCCCTCCGGTTCGACCACTGATGCCTCTGTGAGTTTTGAATCTGGTGCTCTCTGTACTTTCAGAAACCGCCGTTTGAAAACATTAGGGAGATCCCCCCTATTGTCAGAAGGTAGCCTTTCTGGTGGCTATTACATCTGCCAGGAGGGTTTCTAAGTTGGCAGCCTTGTCTTGCAAGTCTCCCTATCTGATCCTCCACAAGGATAAGGTGGTGCTGCGCCTGCAGCCTTCGTTTCTTCCTAAGGTTGTTTTGGCGTTTCATCTAAATGAGGACATTGTGCTTCCATCCTTGTGTCCTCGGCTGTCACATCCAAAAGAGGTTGCTTTGCATTCCTTAGACGTGGTCCGGGCTCTGCGAGTGTATCTGTCGGCTATTCATTGTGTCGGTAACTGGTCCAAAGAAAGGCCTGGCGGTCTCGTCGGCCACCATTTCTTGTGGTTTAGACAGATCATGATCCAGGCTTTTGCCTTAAAGGGGCGGGCACCTCCCTTTCCTGTCACGGCACATTCGACCATGGCAATTGGTGCCTCCTGTTTTTTCTGACATCAAGCGTCCGTTACTCAAGTGTGAAAGGCGGCGACCTGGTCGTCCGTTCATACTTTCACTAAATTTTACAAGGTTGATGTGAGTGCTTCTGCGGATGGTTCCTTCGGCCGCAAGGTTTTGTAGGCGGCTGTTTAAGGAGCTCTGGTTGTTTGGGAGGAGTTTTGTTGCTTTTTGTTCCCACCCCTTGTTTTTTTACACTGCTTGGGAACGTCCCTAAGGTCAAGATTTAAAGTGCTGTGTCCGTCAATGAACGAAAGAAAAAATAGGATTTTTGTACTCACCATAAAATCCTTTTCTCTGAAGTTCATTGACGGACACAGCACCCACCCCTCCTTTTCTGTTTGTACTGCTTTTTGACGAACTGATCGGCTGGATGCACGGGGTTATAGCCAGTAGGATTCCCCCCTGGGCAGTACTGTGCAGTTTTGCTGTTTTTACATGTCCTGCCTAGTCCTCTCCTGAAGGTGGCGATGTTACCCTAAGTGGAGTAAAATTTAGAGGCGCTAGCTGATAGTGTATGTATACTAAATAGATAATAAAATTGTATGCATCAAATAAAATATAAATGAGTGAATGAATCAATATCATGTGAATAAATAGTGACCATATATATAAAGAAACCACAATATTTGTTGAAATTCAAAATGTGGAAGTGCACAAAAAGAAAAACAAAAATGATTGTGCCAAAACTTAAAATAAAGTCCATATATATATGTGATGAATCTTCAAAACCATAGACAGAGGATCTTCCACCTTCACCAAGAGAAAGACCACCAAAAGTGCTCATAGATGGCACCTTACCGCAAATGATGGACCACTTTAATTAAAAAGAGGTCAATCAGGCAGATAAAGATAGTATTCCAGACCCAGATCTCTCAGTCACGGTAGTCTTGATAAACAATACTCCACGCCATATGGGATAATTAAAGCAAAAGAGAGAAAATCGCCATAGAATAATATTGTTTTTATTGGGTAAGCCAGGCTTCCTGACGACGTGACATCATCACGAAACGTACGTCGAGGCTTACAGGTCACGCTCGACCCACCCACTTCCTGGTCCCGCTGGCTCTCTCTTCTTGGAGGGTGGAACGCACGCCTACAGCGTTCAGTGCGGCTCTGCACGGTTTCCATGCTGGCTACGGGACCCCATCTACTCTCCCATTTACATCCACGCCCTCAACCTCAGTGCCGGGGCTAGGCACCCCATCAAGTAAGAGGCCATTTGGCGTTTGTTTTCTCTGTTTTTACCCAATAAAAACAATATTATTCTATGGCGATTTTCTCTCTTTTGCTTTAATTATCCCATATGGCGTGGAGTATTGTTTATCAAGACTACCGTGACTGAGAGATCTGGGTCTGGAATACTATCTTTATCTGCCTGATTGACCTCTTTTTAATTAAAGTGGTCCATCATTTGCGGTAAGGTGCCATCTATGAGCACTTTTGGTGGTCTTTCTCTTGGTGAAGGTGGAAGATCCTCTGTCTATGGTTTTGAAGATTCATCACATATATATATGGACTTTATTTTAAGTTTTGGCACAATAATTTTTGTTTTTCTTTTTGTGCACTTCCACATTTTGAATTTCAACAAATATTGTGGTTTCTTTATATATATGGTCACTATTTATTCACATGATATTGATTCATTCACTCATTTATATTTTATTTGATGCATACAATTTTATTATCTATTTAGTATACATACACTATCAGCTAGCGCCTCTAAATTTTACTCCACTGTTTACAATTGCATTTATGCAATTTCACAGAGAGCAGCTTGGCTATTCACATATTGTTAATTTAATTTATTTTATTTATATTGGCGCGAGATTCCATTTCGATGTTACCCTAAGGTCAAGATTTAAAGTGCTGTGTCCGTCAATGAACTTCAGAGAAAAGGATTTTAAGGTGAGTACAAAAATCCTATTTTTCCTCAAAATTCTACAAACAATACAATGACAATGTGAAAGAAGTTTTTTGAAATGCCTTGACACTCAAAATTGAGCTCAGTTGCATCCTGTTTCCACTGATCATCCTTGATGTTTCTACAACTTAATTGGAGTCTATATGTGGTAAATTCAATTGATTGGACAAGATTTGTAAAGGTGACATGATTTGTAAAAGCACACACCTCCTCTATATAAGGTGCCACAGTTAACAATGCATGTCGGAGCACAAACCAAGCTATGAAGTTCAAGGAATTGTCTGTAGACCTCCGAGACAGGATTGTATCGAGGCACAGATCTGGGGAAGGGTGCACAGTTGCCTTCATCATTCGTAAATGGAAGAAGTTTGGAACCACCAGTACTGAGGGATCAGGGGTGAAGGGCTGTAGTCAGGGTGGTGGTCAAGAACCCGATGGTCACTCTGACAGATCTCCAGCGTTTCTCTTTGGAGAGAGGAGAACCTTCCAGAAGAACAACCATTTCTGCAGTGCTCCACCAATCAGGCCTGTATGGTAGAGTGGCCAGACAGAAGCCACTCCTCAGTAAAAGGCACATGACAGCCCGCCTGGAGTTTGCCAAAAAGCACCTGAAAGACACTTGGACCATGAGAAACAAAATTCTTTGGTCTGATGAAACAAAGATTGCCATTCAGGCCAAAGAGTTCAATGTCTGGAGGAAACCAGGCACCACTCATCACCTGACCAATACCATCCCTACAGTAAAGCATGGTAATGGCAAAATCGTGCTGTGAGGACATTTTTCAGCGGCAGGAACTGGGAGATTAGTTGGGATCAAGGGAAAGATGAACGCAGAAATATACAGAGACATCCTTGATGAAAACCTGCTCTAGACCTCAGACTGGGGTGAACGTTCATCTTCCAACAGGACAACGACCCTAAGCACTCGACCAAGGAAACAAAGAATTGGCCATGGGACAACTCTGTGAATGTCCTTGAGTGGCCCAGCCAAAGCCCATTCGATTGAACATCTCTGTAGAGATCTGAAAATTGCTGTGCACCAACGCTCCCCGCCCAACCTGATGGAGCTTGAGGGGGCCTGCAAAGAAGAATGTGAGAAATTGTCCAAAAATAGGTGTGCCAAGCTTGTAGCATCATATTCAAAAAGACATGAGGCTGTAATTGGTGCCAAAGGTGCTTCAACAAAGTATTGAGCAAAGGCTTCATTTTTTATTTTTTATTAATTTGCAAAGATTTCAAACAAACTTCTTTCACGTTGTCATTGTGGGGTATTATTTATGGAATTTTGAAGAAAATTATGAATTTAATCATATTTGAAATAAGGCTGTAACATAAGATGTGCAAAAATTAAGCCATGTGAATACTTTCCAGGTGCACTGTAACCAGGGTCTCACATTCGCACCCTAGTAAGGCTACATTACCTCTCAGATGGTGTGCACTGTGACATGTTCCAGGAGGCAGACCCAGAGTTCCAGGAAGTAAAGGGAGATGGATTCATCTGCACAGAGTGAAAATGGGACACCATGAGAAGAATGGAGAAGAAAAAAATAAGGTATGCAAAGAATAAAAAGCCTGCAATTATCTACATTGTAGATTGCCATTACTAAACAGTTCTTAAGGTTCCTTTGTTGAGATAAACTTGAAGTCCCTCTTTATGATCTGTTGACTTTAATACTTTGAGCCATTGAACTGGAAACATATACAAAACAGAAGTGTTGAAGAAAAGTTGGAACATCTACATTCTTGTTCTGAGACAGTAGCTCAAAGCTAAAGTGTTTACATGACAACCAAGCAGCTAGCATCTTCAGAAACAAAAGTTAACAATGGCAGCCTCCATGGTTCAAAGTGGATCTCCAGACTTACCACCACTCACCCCTTCCCCTACTGTTCTCTAACTAATCCCTGGCATAGAGAAAGAGTATTTATTTTAATGTCCTTTACCTCTTCTCTCTTTCTCTGTTTACAAGTGGCGGGGATCTTCTCTGAGTGTACATTGACTGTGTGACATGGACACTTCCTATTTGGTCAAGAGATGGGCTTTAAATTAAGAATATCAAACAACCTTTTTAAATAAATCCTTCCAACACTATAAAGAGCGCATATGCTGCTTCTAAATATTAACATAAGTGGGTATTTGCATAAAGTGAGTTTACGATTTTAATCAAAGCCACACCTGTAAAAGAAGACTGCATTTTCATCATTCCTGTTGCCCTTGCAGCTGAATGCCACTGTGAAATCTTCTGCTGAATCCAAAGAAATACCAATACTTCTGAGATTTGTTGCCTCCTGGGCCTCCTGCTGATCTCACTGGTTTTCTCTGCTGACCCCCATGTTACTACTGTATACAGAATGGGTGGAAGACAGAGGGAGGGACCAGGGAGATCCACACTCTTGGAATGTGTTGGTGCGGACTTTAGCAGTATATTTCCCAGGATTGGCCTTGAAAGTATTTACAGACTTCTTTTACAGATATGGATTTATTTAAATTATTCTAGCAGCAGGGCCACTTTAAGATGAATATAAAATGAACATACGTAGCATAATACATATTGTACAACATGTTGTTCTCCTGCATTAAGCTGGAATCTGCAGTGCATCCTCATGTATGGCTTACTAATGTATTTCAAGATTAAACAATATACTGCATATTGCATAAAAAGAAAAGAGTGCTGTGCATTTCCCCCAAAGCAAGGCTCTTTGCTCAGTAGGTGTTTCAAAGCAGCTTGAGTTAATTGGATCATGAGCCAAAATGGGGGATGCATTTTCTGTTTTTGATTCCAAGACCTGCTTTGCTCAAATGCATGTTCAAACAGCTATTTATTTCCATGTGTTCAGTTAATGAGCTGAGTTATGCAATCATAGGGTGGGAAATATTTTGTAAATGCTTTCACGTCACAACTCTAATTGCGCACAGCAGAAAGTGTTGGGCGGGATATGGTTACGGATGTTTATTTCTTTCTGTGCTTTCACATCTGGTGCACCAAGATGGTGTTGGTGATATTAGAGTGCAGTGTGTGTGACTGCCCTTCACCAAGCTTGGCAATAGTCAGTGGCTGACTGCCGAACTCTTTTCTGTGTGCATTACTTATGTAACAGGTCTACCCATTTCTCACCCTGTTTGTTATCTTGCTTTATGCCCACATCCTGTTCAGAAATGGAAAAACATAATCACAGCACTAAGTGCTAGTTTCTTTGTGAGCATGCTTTTATTGCTGCTAACCCATGTAAAGAGGTTTTGTTTAATAGTGTGATTAAGTGGATGATTAACCAAATTGTCTAAAATAATTTTATTCCATTATTACAGGTAATGGTTATTAAAATGATCTAAGAGATGTCTATATGGCAAAAAGTATGCACATTTATTAACTTGGGTGTTTCCAGCAAGGGGGCTGTTAATACTACAACACAGTATACAAGTGGGAGAAAGTGTGGGACTTTAAATTAGACACCCTAAATACCGTATTTATCGGCGTATAGCACGCGCCCCAATTTTAAGAGGGAAGTTTCAGGAAAAAAACAACTTTGAAGCAAATTCCTCAATGCAGCCTGATCAATGCAGCACAAATAAACTCCTCATTGCAGCACAAATAAACTCAGCTTGTATGGCAATGGGATGGTACCTGGGACGAAGTGAAACACACCAGATGACAAGAAGCAGTGAGCTGCAGTAGATGGAACCTTGTGGGACCTCTATCTTTTGTCTGCAATGGAAATGAGGGTATGACTCAGCCAGATGGATGTGAGGAAGCGAGCCCAATTGTGCTGGTGGGTGTCACATCAGTCCGCCATTGAAACAGCCAGTCCATGGCAAGCCTGTGCTTCCCGGGCGTGACGTCAAACGGCCAGGAAGTATAACCCAGAACGAGGCTTGGAGCGGGTGATGATGGTAGGCTCAAACAAAGCCTGTATCGAGACTGGGCAGGCGGCTCAATGTGCAGGACGAGCGGAGGTTACACGTTACACACACAGTCCCGCCTCCGCAATCGGCATTGGACTAGCTACTGTGATAAGCAGAACACTGGTCCAATGGCGGAGGCGGAACTGTGTGTGTGTGTGTGTGTGTAAAGTGAAAGCAGAGCCGAACGGAGAGGAGATGACAGGTCTGAGGTACGCTATCGGCGTATAACGCGCACCCCTGGTTTGTCCCCGATTTTCAGGGGAAAAAAGTGCGCGTTATACGCCGATAAATACGGTAGGTGTTTCCATCCCTAATCGATTAAAAAGCAAAAAGGGGGAGGTTCGGGACTTTGAGGCACACAAGTAGAGCAATAGATCATTTGAAAATACAAGTTTAATAAAAATATACACAGGTTATACAAATATCTTGGCCAGCTGGCTCTGTATAAAGATATAAGTTAACATTAAAATTAGCTGAGTCACTTTATATATGATAACATGATGCATCTAGAATGGCCTGTTGGCTTGAATGGCCCATTGGCTCCATGCGTTTTGGTGACTATCGCCTCATCAGGAGAAAATGCATATAATCTGTAAAAACATTGTACATATGTATGAGGGCCAGTGAAGTGTGTTTATGACTCTCCAAATAGGGTTAAATACAGCAAAAAGGGGAAAAAAGGCAAATTGGGATATGGAGGAAGGAAATAATTCAACCTCCTACACCACTGGATGTGCTGGTAGCGCTGTATCGGCTGCAATCATCATGCATCCCTCCCGGGAGCTAAGGGGGCGAGGACCCCCATGTAAACCAGACACCAACACTGAACCTCCAACGGGATGGTAACACCTAAACTGGCACTGTATTTTCAAACTGATCTATTGCTCTACTTATGTGCCTTATTCAAAGTCCCGAACCTCCCCCTTCTTACCTTTCACTACAACACAGTACATTTTGGACAACTGTGTGTTTCCAATCTTGTGTCAAGTTTGAGAAGGGTCATTTACTATTACAGCATGACTTACACAGAGAAAGATTTGACAATTTTAGTATGGAGAAACCATTGCCTGCAGAGAACCCAGACCTCAAACCTATGAAACACCCTTGGGGTGAAATTTGGACTGCAAGCCAAGTCTTCTCATCCAGCATCGGTAACTGATCTTGCAAATGCTCTTTTGGCTCAATGGGCACACATTCCCCCTGGCACATTTTAAAATCTTGCAAAAAGCCTTCCCAGAAGAGCAAAGGCTGAGTTTATAGCTGCAGGACAAAGGGACAACTCCATATTAATGCCCATGGTTTGGAATGGGATACCCAGGAAGCTGATAGAGGTGTGATGGTTGGGTTACACACACTTTTACTTTAGCCATTTAACCACTTCCCCACCGCTCCATAGACAAAAGACGTCTACAGAGCGGTGGAGTTATTCCGGGACGACGTCCCTGGGACGTCCTCCCAGAATGCTTCACTCGCGCGCCCCCTGCGGCCCGCTCCCAGAAGCATCTGTGAGCGCCGGGTCTAGAAGACCCGGCGCATCACAGATCGCGGTGAATCGCCGCTGATGGCGGCGGTTTACCACGTGATCGCTCCGTCAAATGACGGAGCGATCACTTGTAAACAAACCGGCGTCATGTAATGACGCCGGTTCCTCCCTCTCCTCTCTGTACCGATCGGTACAGTGTGAGAGGAGAGGGGGGAGAGCGGCAGCAGCAGCAGCTGCTGTGGGATGGATCTGTGACAAATGCAGTCACAGATCCATCCCTCCCTCCCTGTGCAATACTCTGCAATAAATAACACCCATACTCTGCAATACCCCCCACACTCTGCAATACCCCCCACACTCTGCTATACCCCCCACACTCTGCTATACCCCCCACACTCTGCTATACCCCCCACACTCTGCAATACCACCAATACTCTGCAATACCCCCCATACTCTGCAATACCACCCACACTCTGCAATACCACCAATACTCTGCAATACCCCCCATACTCTGCAATACCACCCACACTCTGCAATACCCCCCACACTCTGCAATACCCCCCACACTCTGCAATACCCCCCATACTCTGCAATACCCCCATACTCTGCAATACCCCCCATACTCTGCAATACCCCCCATACTCTGCAATACCCCCCATACTCCGCAATACCTGCTAATATGACAGAAACAAGATTTTTTTTTTTTTTTTTACAGAATTTTCAGTGTTTTTTCTTTTATAGCGCAAAAAATAAAAACCGCAGAGGTGATCAAATACCACCAAAAGAAAGCTCTATTTGTGGGAAAAAAATGACAAACATTTCAGATGGGCACAATGTTGTATGACTGAGTTATTGTCATTCAAATTGTGAGAGCACCGAAAGCTGAAAATTGGTCTGGTGAGGAAGGGGGTTGAAGTGCCCAGTGGTCAAGAGGATAATATACACGTTAGTGGTTGGAAAGTAAAATTATTTGAGATCTTTTTTTTTTTTTTTGGTCAACTGAAAGTTTAGTAGCTTACGGGGTATGAAGGAGACCTCTAGAATATCGGGTAAAATCCAACTAGGTGCCAAAAAAAACAGGAGCCCTGAACTAGATTTGTATTTTCATTCCTGTACATACAAATAAGGCAAATGCAGTTAAAGTGTTATGGAGTGCAGAAAGCCACAGTTGGTTTATAAAATTACAGAAGTATTTATGTAGCTCTACATTAAAGTTTTCTTACAATAATAAACATTCAGTGTTTGTGTGTATACTAGTATATCGTTAGTAATTTTTTCCTTTTTATTGTGATTATTTTTCTGCATTTTCAGATGTTTTTTCAGCTTTTCTGTATGAGGAAGTAACTGTGCACACACCTATCGCCACACGGTAAGGTTGAACGCCCACATAAGAATGAACATTTATGACTGGTTCTCTTTAAACAACAAGCATAGCTTGCGTCACCACAGGCGCCAAATGTTGTTTGTGTCTCTGTAACTAAAATGAGCCTTTCAAGTATCCTAACCCCCCAGTTCATGGGATTGTAAATGTAGTTTCTGTAATTCTGTATCTCAACTGCATCAAATTATAATACAAAGGGTAATTGGCTTTTTAAGTTCTAATATAACATCCCATGGGAGATACTGGAGCATCTTTGTTCTTGCTATATATAGACTTTCTTTTAAAAATGTCAAATTTTTCTTTTAGATTTTTGAAATAAATGTTTCACTTATGAAACTACAGCCAGAGGGCAAATTGTAGTAGATGAACAAAAAAACATGGGTTCAATATTCTTCGTCAGATAATTTACACTTGAACAACCAACATCTTAGTTTTTTTTTTCACATAAATTTGTCATCAATGGGCTGGATTCAAGAAGCAATTGCGCCTGTGTAACCATAGGTTACACAGCGCAATTGCTTACTTGCCCCGGCGTAACGAATGCTCCTGATTCAGGAACCTCGTTACGCCGACTGCAGCCTAAGATATGCGCGGCATAAGGCTCTTATGCCCGCATATCTTGGGCTGCATTCTTGCGATGGCCGCTAGGTGGCGTTCCCGTTGCATACTAACGCCGATTCACAACGTTACGCGAGCCCTGCGTACGCAATTTACGTCGTTTCTGTACGGCGGTTTTTGCGTAAGGCTACCCCTGCTATTAGCAGGGGCAGCCAATGTTACGTATACCCGTCGTTCCCGCGTCGCGAAATTTGAAATTTACGTCGTTTGCGTAAGTGAATCGTGAATGGCATTCACGTTCACTTTGAAGAAAATGACGTCATTTGCCGCAATGCACGTCGGGAAAGTTTCCCGACGGAGCATGCGCTCTATGATCGGCACGGGAACGCGCCTAATTTAAATGATTCCCTACGGGATCATTTAAATTGCGCGCGCTTGCGCCGGGCATTTTGCCGGCGCGCCCACGCACTTTACGGAGCTACTGCTCCGTGAATCAAGGGCAGCGCAGCAAATTTGCGGGGGCGCAGGGCAAAAACGTTGCCCTGCGCCTCCGTAAAAAATGCACAATTCTACCTGAATCCAGCCCACTGTTGTTTCCAGACAAGTGACATACAAATACAAGCTTTCACTGGAGCACCTAATAGGCTAGCTGCTTTAGATTACTAGCGTAATGTAAAGCTGTTTCAACCTAAACCACTCAATCCACTTAAATTAGAAAAAAAATGGCTGGAAGTTGCACTGTATAAAATGGAAATATAACTCTAATGCCTTGTACTCACGATCGTGCTTTTGCCCGGCCAAATCACATCGGAATTCCGACGGAATTCCATCGGAGTAAAATAGAACATGTTCTATATCTAAACTCCGACGGAATTCATCGGAATATTCGATGAAAAAACTCTGATGGGTCACAGGCAGTCAGTCTTTTTCCATCGGAAATTCCGATCGTGTGTACAAGGCATTAGTGGACAAAAGCTTATAAGGAAACTAAAATGTGGGCAATATATTTTTGTGATGTGAATTTACTGAACACACTAGAGAAAAGAACTAGGAGCCTAATAGTGTAGGTCAAGGCTGCCTACATTTTTTATTTTTGTTGGCCAGGCCCCCTACCCATATCTCTCATTTTTATCATGAAACCGTGGTGACATCTGTGGTTTTGACTGCACGATATTGCCTTGATAGTCTGGATGATGATCTTTCTTGGGCATCCTTTTGTGCATACGTGATTCTAAAGCCTCAGATCACCATCTCACATTTCTAAGTTGCCGTTCTGTGAGTTTTTATTTTCTATATTCTATTACAGTATCAGACTGTTGTCATTCTTTTTGCTTGGGGAACAAAATTTGTACAATGTGTACTGCTATGCTCAGTGCACATTTATTTTTTGTATTGCTTTATTTCTCTTAATATACTGGAAAATCTTAACATTTTGGTAAAGAAGAATTAGGAGCATTTACAGTAGTAAATATACCATAGAAATCATTGCCAGATTTTTTCATAGTATAAAGTTATAGTGCACATCTAGTTTTAAGATGTGATGAAGATGAACCAAAAAAAAAATTATTTTTTTTCTCACTGAATCCAAACCATGGGTGCTGGCAATGCAATGGTATGCAAAATAGAGAAGAAGCTGGGACAGCCGCACTCCAAAAATGTTCCTTTTAATAAAACTGGTCACAAAAATAACATGTCACAGCAAAAATGAGGACAAAACCTGACGCGTTTCGCCATTTACTTCAGTGCTTATTCATAGCATGTATCTTAAAAGCCGTCGGCTTTTCTTCAGATTGACAGTACTTTGCAGAACTAGCTGATAAAAATGAAATCTCCCAGGTGTACTAGCCCAGTGCTGTTATTTATACCCTGTGATGGTTAAAGGTGGTTTCCAACCCAAATCGCCATCCACATATTCTTTTAGAAATGAGCCAGAACAGGTTTGTTTCAGTCTTAATGTTGTGTTTGTATGCCCATGATTGTTGAGGATACCACCACTGCATGCAACTTTTTACAGACCATCTCATATTACCCCCACTACTATCGCCCTGAGGCTGAGCAAATCCTAATTATTTCGAGAGCATTCCATTTTCTCCAGCTCATCCACACGTGGTTTGACCCGCGCTGTTGGCTACAATGCCTGTTTTTCATCTTTTGGATGCACCTTAAGAACATTTTAGTGTGCATCCTAAGCTTGATCAGATTTTCACCCTATGCTTAACCACCAAATGGCTCACATGTTGAACTGTGACCAAGATAAATCACTGGCACCAATTCTACATTGCAAGTTTGTTCTCTTCCTCATAGTGTCTGCTTATTCTGCATAAATAAATAAATATTAACCAACCAAATATCCAGAAATGGGCATAAAACTGCTGACATAAAGCCTAACTTGAGGAGGAAAAGAAGATATTTTGGAAATGTTCAGGTCCTGCTGTGATGAGGAATTTCTGGCTGATGAGTTGAATGTTAGAGTGTCAAACACTATTCCAACTAATCGTTAGAAGCGGTCTTATATACTGTATACAGCTGGTTTTATTCCAAAGCATAGAATAATTTCCAAATGTTCAAACTATGGAAAAAAGTGGTGTAACAATAATTTATCTCAGACGGGAACATATTAGAAGAGACCAATGTGATATATGAAAAACAAATCCTGGTCTCTTTCTTGTGCAATGTCAGTCTCTCAAAATTGAAAGGGGAATTTGTGCACAAAAAAATATATAAAACAACACAGCAGGAAGCTATATATTTATTGGTTTTATTTTTTCTTTCAGCAGGGCATGTAGAACAGTACACCAAACTGTAACTATCAAGAACAACACACATCACAAATTGGTAGACAGAAGAAGTTACACGGAGGAAACACTTTAACAGCAATATAACAACATAAATATAAGGCTATTACATATGCATTTAAAAGTGGTAAGTTATCGCCCCTCAAAAATCTTTCCTGAGACCAGATAACTGACTGCCATGCTCAGAAAGACATATTATTAATAAATAAATTTGAGAAATTAGGGATCCAGGGGGGGCTGGAAAGGGACTGAGGGGAGGTTTTGAATGGATAAAGAGTAGTTGGAAGCTGTTTTAGACGTCTGGGGCCAGGAACGCACTTTTGTGAAGCCCTACAAAGGATCATGAGCTCCTTTTTGAGGTGATGCCTATGTGACAGATGGGTAGTATAGTCCTGTGAGTACTGGAAATCGTGCCAATAATATAACATTTTATAATATTAATCCTCTTACAGCAGGAAGCTTTATTGGTATTAAAACAGACCAACACCAGCCTACGAAATCTATACCACCATGTATAAATTAGAGATAGTACACAGGATAAATGCACTCTCTGTTCTGTCAACACTGACGCTCTGGGATCCCACTGGCAATGAGATATAGCTAAAGCATAGGTATTGGTCACATGGTCTAAGTTTGGTTATATTTTCTTATTGCTCCTCAAGTCCTACTCCATAATTGCCATGGTTCATATACACTGTGTAGTGATTATGGTCAGCAGCATGTGTTAAGGGGCCATTGTGCTTCTCTGGGCTTCTGGTGTCTCCCTGTGCCTTTTAAAGGGGATTTGGCTCCCTCCAGGTATACGTTCTCTTAATTTATCCATTGCTATACACAGTATATGCTCCAACATGGAGGGTCTTATAGATTGAAGTTAAGACCGTACTCGAAGAGGAACTGAGGCTTTTGCATGTGTGTGTAAATGTGCAACTAAAACCTTTTATCTCAAATTGTTAGAGAGTGTAGTTTTGTTTTTTTTGTTGTTTTTTTGCTGGCTGTTAGGTGTGCTTGGACATACATTTTGTTCTGTTTGCTGTGTGCAAAGCACCCTGCTCTAAAACCTAGTAATACCTTAAAGTTCAGGTGGTTTCCATTTTTGTTTAGCATGATGGCCAACTAGCCTAAAGCCTCATACACACTATTTTTTTTTTTGTTCAACTCATCAATGTTGGCACAGCGATCTGTCCTGCTGTGCTGTTTTGTTCTGACAGGGACGGCCCCCTGCCAAAACACCAAGGTCAGCGCTCACAGCCGTTGACTTAGAGCGGTGATTGGGAGCTGGTCAGCAGACCTTTTTTGGTCATGACTCTTCAAAAGGTCGGCTTCTGTCAGACCAGCTGCCATACACACGGGTTGAATGTTGGCCAGGTTCTATTGAACCGGCCGATGCCACACGACGTTCGACCCGTGTGTACCAGGCTTAAAACAGCTATATATAGTTTGAAAATAATTGGCTCTATAATATGATATATGTGTGCTATAAACAAGGTTGGCTCAGGGACATAAAGGGACATTTTTGTAAAAAAATATTATAATTCCATGTGACAACACTGAAGAAATTACATTTTGCTACAATGTAAAGTAGTGAGTGTTCAGCTTGTATAATGGTGTAAATTTGCTGTCCCCTCAAAATACCTCAACACACAGCCATTAATGTCTAAACCGCTGGCAACAAAAGTGAGTACACCCAAAGTAAAAATGTCCAAATTGGTCCCAAAGTGTCAATATTTTGTGTGTCCACCATAGTCCTCTTCCACTTCTCCATGACGACATTACAGAGCTGTAGGATGTTGGAGACCATGCGCTCCTCCACCTTCCGTTTAAGGATGCCCCACAGATGCTCAATAGGGTTAAGATCTGGAGACATGCTTGGCCAGTCCATTATCCTTTATCCTCAGCTTCTTTAGCAGGACAATGTTCATCTTGGAGGTGTGTTTGGGGTCAATATCATGTTGGAATACTGCCCTGCGTCCCAGTCTCCGAAGGGAGGGAATCATGCTCTGCTTCAGTATGTCACAGTAGATGTTGACATTCATTTTTCCCTCGATGAACTGTAGCTCCCCAGTGACGGCAGCACTCATGCAGCCCCAGACCATGAAATTCCCACCACCATGCTTGACTATAGGCAAGACACACTTGTCTTTGTACTCCTCACCTGGTTGCCGCCCCACACGCTTGACACCATCTGAACCAAATACGTTTATCTTGGTCACATCAGACCACAGGACACGGTTCCAGTAATCCATGTCCTTGATCTGCTTGTCTTCAGCAAACAGTTTTTGGTCTTTCTTGTGCACCATTTTTAGAAGAGGCTTCAGTCTGGGACCACAGCCATGCAGACCAATTTGATGCAGTGTGTGACATATGGTCTGAACACTGACAGGCAGTCCCCCCATCCCTTCAACCTCTGCAGCAATTTTGGCAGCACTCATACGTCTATTTCCCAAAGACAACCTCTGGATATGACGCTGAGCACGTGCACTCAACTTTTTTGGTCGACCATGGCAAGGCCTGTTAACCTGTCCTGTTAAACTGCTGTATGGTCTGGGCCACCGTGTTGCACCTCAGTTTCAGGGTCTTGGCAATCTTCTTATAGCCTAGGCCATCTTTATGTAGAGCAACAATTTTTTTTTCAGATCCTCAGAGTTCTTTGCCATGAGGTGCCATCTTGAACTTCCAGTGACCAGTATAAGAGAGAGTGAGAGCGATAACACCAAATTTAACACACCCGCTCCCTATTCACATCTGGGACATTGTAACACTAACAAGTCACATGACAAATCCTCAAGCCTGAAAAACGTATGAAAAAATGTACAAAAAACGAAAGCCCTACAATTGCCTGAATTTGCTCACACTCAAGTGTGAATGAGACTAAAGTAACGAGTGCTATCAGAGTGTTTTGTGGGCTAATTGAATTCGGATATTGAATTCATAATACACAACAAGAACGGAAGTACTGCTCTTATCTTTCTCATTATGTATTATTTTTGTAAGACATCTGTAAGCCAGCTAATCATGTGACCTATCTGAAATTTTAGACATTTTAAAATGCATCAGACTAAGAACATAGGCCGCGATTCAGATACATTGTCGTATCTTTAAGCGGGCTTAGCGCATCTCACACCGACGTAACATAGAGAGGCAAGTACAGTATTCACAAAGCACTTGCTCCCAAGGTTACGTCGGCGTAGCGTAAATGGGCCGGCGTAAGCCCACCTAATTCAAATAAGCAAGGCCGTGGGCGTGTTGTATTTAAATTAACCGTGATCCCATGTAAATGCATGGCTGATCGAACGGTGCATGCTCAGAATCACGTCGCAAATACTCCCTAAGATACATCGGCTCATTGCTTTAGACGTGAACGTAACTTACGCCCAGCCCCATTCAAGTACGACTTACACAAACGATGTACAATACAACGCTGTTCTGACGTTTCCCACGTCCATACCTTAACATGACTTACCCCTGCTTTATGAGGGGTAAACTTACGCCGGACATAAGCCTTACGCCGTCGTAAGTCCTTTCTGAATCCGAGCCATAATGTTTTACATCCTAGAGAACAGCAACAAACACATGTAACTCTTAGCCAATAATGTTGTCTCAGATATCAGAGTAAGGACGTAACTGTACTGTGGACAGGCTACTGACATGTAAAGAATGAGGGGGCCCAGGGATTTCCCACGGTTCCCGAGGCTCCCACAGAAAGAGATGGGCAGGGAGGACTATACCGGTACGGTAGAAATTTGGTTGTGAAACAACCAGGATGAATCACATTAGTTAAATTGTAAAAAAGGGTTTTATTCACATAAATACATTGAACAGAATAAAAAACAAAACATTAAAACAACAATACAGACATGTTTGACCACAATCCGGTCACCGATTGTGCAATCCCTTATGAACGGACAAGAGGGGGTCACGGTGAGGCAGTTGGGGTCATGAGACAATAGTCTCTTGGTCTCTACTAGTTTCGCGACCTCAATTTGTCGCTTCGTCAGGAGACAGTCTAGCGGCACATCGTCCTATGGTCCCTACAAGGTCCGAGATAGGCAGTGGGTAGTGTATGCTCCCAAAAAGCCAAGAAGATTTCTTGGGGCAACCCAAGTGCTTAAACAGGTATACACAGGTGAAGGAGGTGGGGGTCCCAGGACACAAAGGTCCCAGTAGAACAAGGGATTTTGTATACGGGTTCAACAATAATAGAACCTGAGCAAAAAATCCAAGTTTGTGCAAGAGAAGCAGTATGAATAAGTTACCAATTTCCTGCTGGTAGCAGCGCTGGTTCTTGTCAGGTGTATATGGTGATATACATGTCCTGGGACCCAACTCCCAACTCCCTGCACCGGAGTTGGGTCCCAGGACATGTATATCACCATATACACCTGACAAGAACCAGCGCTGCTACCAGCAGGAAATTGGTAACTTATTCATACTGCTTCTCTTGCACAAACTTGGATTTTTTGCTCAGGTTCTATTATTGTTGAACCCGTATACAAAATCCCTTGTTCTACTGGGACCTTTGTGTCCTGGGACCCCCACCTCTTTCACCTGTGTATACCTGTTTAAGCACTTGGGTTGCCCCAAGAAATCTTCTTGGCTTTTTGGGAGCATACACTACCCACTGCCTATCTCGGACCTTGTAGGGACCATAGGACGATGTGCCGCTAGACTGTCTCCTGACGAAGCGACAAATTGAGGTCGCGAAACTAGTAGAGACCAAGAGACTATTGTCTCATGACCCCAACTGCCTCACCGTGACCCCCTCTTGTCCGTTCATAAGGGATTGCACAATCGGTGACCGGATTGTGGTCAAACATGTCTGTATTGTTGTTTTAATGTTTTGTTTTTTATTCTGTTCAATGTATTTATGTGAATAAAACCCTTTTTTACAATTTAACTAATGTGATTCATCCTGGTTGTTTCACAACCAAATTTCTACCGTACCGGTATAGTCCTCCCTGCCCATCTCTTTCTGTGGGAGCCTCGGGAACCGTGGGAAATCCCTGGGCCCCCTCATTCTTTATCTGAATATTTAGGACGATGGTACACCCCTTATCTAATTATATTATTCCAATGATAAAAGGTTAAATCATATTTTGACACTGACATGTGATATCCACCAAAAATCTCCTGCAAAGAAAAAAAGTTCTGTGCTTCATTTTAAATTTCAGTGCTATTTCTGTAGAAGAAATCTCTACATTTGTTTCCTTTCTGCTTCGGTGGCCAAGCTAGCACTGCATTTTGGGCCAGAATATTTGGTTACATCTTGTAATAGGGTAGAACTTCATTGGGGCAACCAAAGATAGAAGGCAGTAATCCGATGCAGTTTTGTAGGCTAAAGCCACAGGAGGAAGCAAGGAAGTGGCGGTGTGTCCATTAATGGCGCACGTGCACAGCCCCACTGTCTCGACACTCCCCTAAAAGTAAAATGGATAGATTCATGCATGGCATGGAACGGAATAGGAGATGCACGGGAACCATGGAGGACACAGGAGCCGTCGCCTGACCCGCTGCATGTCCTACAGCTTGCTGCCGTCACCTGCTGACTGACTCCCCACCAAGATGGGGGTAAGTGCAGGTCAGACAGCAAACGGGCAGGGGGGGGGGGGGTTTAACAGTGGCTGCATATGATGGACCCAGGGGCGCAGTGGCTGCATTTTATGGCCACAGTGGCTGCATATGATGGGCACAGTGGCTGCAATTGATATTTTTTTTTCCAGTATGTTTCAGAATTTTTCCATTTGTATACTACACACCGAGACTTCTTTTTACAGTCCGTTTTTGCAGTCTATTTGTAAATTAGACTGTGGTTTACCGAGCATAATTTTTGTACATTGTGGTTATATACCTTTATACAGTTGTTTCAGGGGGCATGGCCCTTTGCCAATGTAGATTGTTGTAATGTGTTTTTCCCTTTGTACTTGTGCAGTTATAACGTATGACTTTCTGCCTTTATACTATATGTGATTCATATTGTAGATGTTGGGTAATGTTTGAAATAATGCTGGAATCTCTTTATTTTTGTTTGTGAAAACCTTTAATAAAAAAAATATTGAAACTAAGTATATACTTGCCTCTCCCATTGTCCACACCATGACAAACTGTACTGATACTGCTCAAAGTCTGTGTAGAAACTGGCACTTCCGGGAGTGTCGACCTCCTAGTCCCATTCAGCACTTAGTGGTTACTTGCACCATCCACCCTATATCACTATTGTGTCCAAGTAACAGGTTCCTTTTTATAGCCCACCTCCTCTGATACTAATATTTTCCGCTCATCTCCCTGTTTGCCTGGCACAATCCCAAGTAGGAAAGCCCATTTAGGCATGTTGGTTTGTGTTGGAGCTTACACAGCCCTAAGGACCTTTTCCCCAGCCCCACGTGAATGTGCTTGGGTCAGGGGATTAAAGGAGTTGTAAAGGAAAAAAATGTTTTTGCCTAAAAATAATGTCTGCAAGGTAGACAGACAGAATAGTGTAATGATTCTGTTAAAAAACGAGTAAATACCTATTAAATTCCTTCATCTATATCACCTCCGGCATTCTAGTTTCTGTTCTCTCATTCACTTCCTGGTTTGCATCGTTCGTTCATGTAAGAACTAAATTTCCCAGTATGAATTGCGGCACGCCCAGTAATTCACACCCCCTTGAGGTCTCTAACACGTAGAGAGCGTCCTGTCGCACAGATGTAGTTCCCAGGAGGGGGCGAGCACGTTACTGACCACCGCAGTAAAGCCTCCCATCACGGTGGTCAGTAAAATCAGACAAGCAGGAAGTGAACAGAACAGAGAAGAAATAGAGCAACTTCTGAGCAAAAACGAACAATGAGGAAGTGAAAAGAGGAATGTCTGCAGGTAAAGGATGCTTATTATGAAAAAAAATAAATTTCCTTTACAACCCCTTTAACTGCTAAGGTGCTGAGCGCTGCGTAGTGGGAGGTAAGTGACAAAAAGTCACAAGCTCCCTGTACCCAAAGGTATAGCCAATGGCTTCAGCTGCCGAACAGAGCATCGGTGGAACACAAAGAACATACTTTATTAGTATCCATTACTTTGCCCTAATTGGAAACCGTGACAGGATTACTTTATAGTGACCCTGTCGCTAGGAAAAAAAATTTGGAGGCAGCCATGCTGTTAAAGAAAATCTTTACTGCTGCATCAATACAGCGCCCATAGATTTGTAGGATAGTAAAAATATAACTTATCTCCTACCAAAGAGGCAAGAATTCAACATCGTCTGCAGGTTATCTCTGTTTGAATTTCCTGCCCTAGCACCAGACACTCTTTAAGGAAGACAAAAAGGCCAACTCCACCTTTTAAGACCATTTTACACCCATAATTAGCATGAAACATGGTGCCAAGCAGACCCCAACTCCAACCCCCAAAACACACACCCGTTACTGCGCATATGGATTATGCTCCCCTGCAGCAGGGGAGCATAATCTTGCACTACTGTGTGGGGCTCCGACTACATAATTCATTTACAGAAATCCGTCTGTCTACTACCAAGGCAATGGAACACAAGTGCAGTAATCAGCGCACTCATAGTCCATTGACACCTTCTCCAGCTATCTAAAGATGACCATTGATCGAAAATTCAGATGGTTCAGCAGGGACTGGCTGGATAACGATCCATCTATAGCTGTTCCCAATCCAGAGAAGTCATTCTAACAATTAGCTTCTCTCACATGGGAGTATTGGAAATATTTCCTTCAATCTGTGCAGCAACCAATCAGCTGAAGCGCTGGTCAGTGTATTGTGACAGTGGAGGATTATCTGCTGTCAGAATACAATAGTGCAGCAGAGGAGATTCCTCCATACACCTCAATTGTGTAGATTGGGAAATCCGTTTCATCTATGGCCAGCCCACTCCTCTGCAGACATATGTGCATTTATTATAATTTTTTTTTTTTTTTTGCAAAAGGTGGACTTTGCCTTTGAGAAGACGTCCCTTTTTTCTGAACTCTTTTGTATAATTGGGCAACCACATATAATGCAAATCTGTACCCCCATTTGCACAACGTTCTTCATTGCAGCATCTGCACACATGACTTGCTTGGTCCCAATTCTCACGCTACAGATGTGAAATGATCCAATCTTAGTTTGTGTCAGCTATTCCATATACTGCCTGTGTGGATCAGGATGAGTTGTGTTTATTTGTGTCTGTTCTATAAGAAAATAAACCCATTGTTGGCACTATACTATGCGAGTTCTCATAGAAATGTTTTATTGGTCTCAATCTTTTAATAGTTTCTCAACAACAAGATAATAAATGTTTGTATAGATATATGTAAAACATGAGCTCGTACTCAGATGAATAGCATATCCCTTCACGTTATTATGACAAGAGGCTGTCATTTATTTTTCCCTTTGCATTATTATATTATATTGTTAATTACCTGCAACTCTATATATTTAGGATGACATGGCTTTCAAAATCAGATTAGGTGAGTGATTTATAGATACCGCTGTTAATTTTGATGTCAAATTTTGATTTAGTTTTACTCAGTCTTTTGACAAAAATGCAATTTCAGTTCGTCGTGTTTTAGTGATCTGAATTGTTTTAGTTTTAGTCAACTAAAACCTCCAGTACCCACCTGAACTTTTGCTTTCCTCTGAGCTCCATTGGTCTGTTAAAGCCCTGGCCCCCTGACTTTATTGACAAGCTGTGTTGGCTGAGAAACACAGGATCCCACTGTCTGTCTGCTGCCTGGGAGTTCTGAAACAATGCCCTGCAAACCACAGAGGAGGAACTCCTCAGTCGGATTCGTGTCTGTCTGGATGTGGTGAGTTTCCCTTCCCAGCAAGGTAGCAGTGCTTAGCACTGTGTAAAATACAGCCTTCTTAGAAATGTAGTTCTCTTCCCCGTGCACTCCATCACTCTCATTTACTTCACCATCCCCACTTGCAGGTTACCTTCCCATCCCCAAAGTATAATGCACCCTGCCCCGTGCACTCCATCACTCCCATTTACTTTCCATCCCCAAAGTATATTGCACCCTGCCCTGTGCACGCCCTCACTCCCATTTAATTTCCATCCCCAAAATATAATGCACCCTGCCCTGTGCACGCCCTCACTCGCCTTTACTTCCCATCCTCACTTGCAGGTCACCTTCCCATCCCCAAAGTATAATGCACCCATTCCCCCGTGCACTCCCTCACTCCCATTTACTTCCCCATCCCCACTTGCAGGTCCCCTTCCCATTCCCAAAGTACTGTATATCGCACCCTGCCCTGTGCACTCCCTCACTCCCATTTACTTCCCATCCCCAAATTATAATGAACCCTGCCCTGTGCACTCCCTCACTCGCCTTTACTTTCCCATCCTCACTTGCAGGTAACCTTCCCATTCCCAAAATATAATGCACCCTGCCCCATGCACTCCCTCACTCCCATTTACTTCCCATCCCCAAATTATAATGAAGCCTGCCCTGTGCACTCCCTCACTCGCCTTTACTTCCCCATCCTCACTTGCAGGTAACCTTTCCCATTCCCAAAGTATAATGCACCCTGCCCCATGCACTCCCTCACTCCCATTTACTTCTCCATCCACACTTGCATATCACCACCCCATCCCCAAAGTATAATGCACCCTGCCCTGTGGACTCCCTCACTCCCATTTACTTACCCATCCTCACTTGCAGGTCGCCTCCCTATTCCCAAAGTATAATGCACCCTGCCCTGTGCACTCCCTCACTCCCATTTACTTCCCCATCCTCACTTGCAGGTCACCTCCCTATCCCCAAAGTATAATGCACCCTGCCCTGTGCACTCCCTCACTCCCATTTACTTCCCCCATCCCCACTTGCAGGTCACCTCCCTATCCCCAAAGTATAATGCACCCTGCCCTGTGCACTCCCTCACTCCCATTTACTTCCCCCATCCCCACTTGCAGGTCACCTCCCTAACCCCAAAGTATAATGCACCCTTCCCCATGCACTCCCTCACTCCCATTTACTTCCCCATCCTCACTTGCATGTCCCCTTCCCATCCCCAAATGATAATGCACCCTGCCCTGTACACTCCCTCACTCCCATTTACATTTTAAAGTTGCACTTCTGTTTGTCAAAAAAAATATTTTTGTTTATGCAAGTTGGTTTAATTCATAAAGATGTTATATATCACAATGGCTTAATTTGTGTCTGTAGTGCATGTTCAAACCTTAATACCAGAAATAATGACATGTTATTACATTTTTTACTTCAGGAGTATATAATGAGTTTGGAAATTCTAGAGAAATACGACCGCCCACAGTATATACGTCATTACTTTTACATTAAATACCGTTGGTAAGGCAGCAGCTAGCTTCCAAACCCCCAGTGTGTGTGTGTGTGCGTGTGTGTATGTGTATGTGTGTGTGTGTGTGTGTGTGTGTATATATATATATATATATATATATATATATATATATAATGTTTAGGGGTGCTAAGTTCCAGAAAGAGCTTGGTCTTTGCATTACAATTTAACTAAAACCATTCAATTTTAGTTGACCAATTAAAAAATTGGAATTGATTTTTATCATAATTTACAGTAATTGGCTTATTTCTAATTTTATTTTTGTTTAGTTTTTGTCACTGGAAACACGCAGCTGACAAACTATGATGAATTTAACATTGATAGCTAAATATGCAAATCAGGCTAAAAAAAAAAGCTATACAAACCATTATATTCAAGCTAACATTTAAATATAAATACTATGGCTATAGGATTTTTTTTATTTTTTATGGGATTTTGCATGATTAGTTGGAAACCTCTTCTGTTGATGGACATGTGTCACTTTGGACCTGCTGGTTCAGGAAAAGTGGGACTGAGTTGTTCTTTGTCATCTACCAGATGTAGGGGTTTTCCATTTTTCTCGGAGATGGGAAACTGCAATAAATAAAATTATCCTCATTGATAACAATCTCTAGACATCTGTTATAATGTAATCACAAGATTTCCATGCCTGGCCTAGAACTACTACTGCTTTGTAGAGGGATTGTTATGGGTGACAATGCTCTCCTAATGTGGACAGATGTCTGGCATTGCTCAGTGGTCAGATTGTTAGTAGCTCATGGATACTGGGGCATTCCAGCTTGGTGATTCCCCCACTTACTCTACTAGTAGTAAATTGTGGCCATAGGGCATGGCCATTGTATTGCACAATGGCCACCTTTCCCTCTCCTCTCCACTTTCTTCCTCCCCCACTTTCTTTCTTTTATTCCTTTGTGTGTCACTTTTTGTATTTTTGTGTTTGTGCACGTTTTTGCATGTGTGACTGGTAGTGTGTAGGTCCTCGAGCCTGCCCTAAAAGTCTTGGGAGGGGGTGGACATGTCCTTTTGGCTTAGTTCGCCGTCTCTCATGGGGTCTCCCTTCGGGGGAGCCCCACCTAGTACTTGGGTGGGTCTGTTTCGGCAGGCCCTCCAGAGAAAGGGGTCCGTCTGATTTTGGCCGGATGGACCAAGTGTAAAGTACCCGTGTCCCCGTCTGGAGCCTCAGAGGATCAGGACAAATCCCTCTGATTTTAGAGGGCTTGGGTACACCTGTTACACGTTTTTGTGTGACCTCTTTATGTGTGTGCACATTTTCTTGGCACCGGGTGAAGTTTTTGAGTTTCACACGCCATGGGCTTTCAAAAAAAAAAAAGTAGTAGTAAATCGTAACAGGGGAGTTCTCCTGAAAGTGCACTAACATCCAGACAGGTGACATTTGACTGTCCTTTTGTTTAACTGTAAGGCCGCGTACACACGGTCGAACATGTTTGCTGAAACTGGTCCGCGGACCAGTTTCCGCCGACATGTCCGACCGTGTGTACGGCCTAGCGGACAGGTTTCCAGCGGACAAAAGTTTCTTAGCAAGCTAAGAAACTTGTCCGCTGGAAACATGTCCGTCGGACATGTCCGATGGTTAGTACACCTAATCGGACATGTCCGCTGGATATGACGTGTAACCATCGTCCCGAAATCCCGCGCATGCGTCGAATTGATTCGACGCATGCGTGGAAGCATTGCACTTTCGTGTTTGAGAACGTCGGTGTCTTCTACGTCACCGCGTTCTCTGTCCGCTGGGATTTTGGTTTGATGGTGTGTACACACATCAGACCAAAAGCTCCCAGGAGACATGTCCGATTAAAACGGTCCGCGGACTGTTTTCATCGGGCATGTCTCCTCGTGTGTACGGGGGCCTAAGACTTTACACCCTTTATGACCAGAGCATTTTTTGCTCTTCAGCACTTTGCTACTTTAACTGGCAATTGTGCGATCATTTAACACCGTATGCAAAAAAAAAATTCGAATTTTTTTCACACAAATAGAGCTTTCGTTTGGTAGTATTTGATCACCACTGTGTTTTTAATTTTGTTGTGATATAAACAAAAAATACAAGAAATTAAAAAAAAAAATATATATGTTTTTACTTTCTGCTATAGAACATATCCAATAACAAATAAATAATTCTACATGAATTTAGGCCAAAATGTATTCTTCTACTTGTCTTTGGTAAAAAAATATTTTGTGTTTCCAGCACAATGGGATCGCGATGGAAACCGGTGATGCGAGGTTGTGCTTCTTGCGCTAGCCGCCCCCACGAGATGCCACGTATCCATAGGAATGCATTGGGGGCGGCGAGCGGGAGGAGCGACATAGCTCGGCGCTCGCTCCCGCAACGGGGATTGCGGGTGTCAATCTCGCCGCTAGCAGAGGCGAGAGTAACACAATATTGGCAGCAGGTACTGTATGTTTACTGTGTGTGTTAGTTGCTGCTTTTACTAAGCGATCTTGCTGTATTTTTCTCTGCTTTCCAGGGAATAAAAAAACAGCAAGGTCCCCTGTCACTGTTCAGAGCTCTGTGTTGTTTACAACACAGAGCTCCCCTCTCTGAATGACAGAGCCGATCAGTGGGTGCTGGCAATCATACGTTGGCCGGCACCTGCTGATTGGCTTGTGCTTTTAATTGGGTAAGTGATTTTAATAACATGCTTTCTCTGTTTTCCTCTAATCATGGCCCAAAACAGCAGCCGAAACAGACAACAAACTACTCTGGCCATGCTTTGTTTTGCAATGAGAGGACAAGGTTTCTACCACGATGCCCCCTTTTGAGCCACATGACACTGCACTGCACGACAACTCCTTTATAGTATTACAAATAGAACCTGTATAACAAACAACACGTTTTCTTTAAAGCTTAAGAAAAGTCAGATCGCTTGCCCTGGCAGACGGGGCTGTGCTGTGTTACAGAGCTGTGTAAATCTCAGAGCTGGATAGACAGAAATACGTATCATTTTAGGTAAAACAGCTTCAATGCAAGTATTTTGTCTGTGTATTTAGTGATTTGCTTTCGGCTTTATGTCGCAAATTTACCATAATTATGCACTTATGGCTAGTTCACACTGGATCTATTACATGCATCTTCAAACTAATTTTAGCTTTACCTCGCTAATTTAGCCTAACTATGCATTAAGGGCAAGTTTACACTGGATGTATTACATGCTTTTCAAACACAGAAGAATCCATAGATAAAATGTTTTTTTAGTAGGACCTATTCAGACTAAGGTGCTGTATTGATCCCTATTTTGACACTCGCATAAACTAGATGTAACCTTTAACACGGGGTTGATTTACTAAAACTGGAGAGTGTCAAATCTGGTTCAGCTGTGCATGGTAGCCAATCAGCTTCTAACTTCAGCTTGTTCAATTAGGCATTGACAAAGAAACCTCAAAGCTGATTGGCTACCAGGCACAGCCGCACCAGAGTATGCACTCTCCAGTTTTAGTAAATCCACCCCATTATGAATAAATACACTGCATTTTAATGGGTTAATTCAGGGGTCTTCAAACTATGGCCCTATAGTTGTTCAGGAACTACAATTCCCATCATGCCTAGTCATGTCTTTGAATGTCAGAGTTTTACAATGCCTCATGGGATGTGTAGTTCTGAAACAGCTGGAGGGCCGTAGTTTGAGGATCCCTGGGTTAATTTCTGGTGTAAATCCAGTTGAAAGGCTGGTGCACACAATTATTTTTCTCCACACTTAAGCCCTGTACACACGATCGGATATCTGATTGAATCTAGTCCGATGGATTTTTTCGTCGGATATCCGATGATGCTGACTTTCGTCAGACTTGCCTACACACCATCAGTCAAAAATCCAACCGTGTCCAAACGCGGTGACGTAAAACACTACGACGTGCTAAAAAAAATTAAGTTCAATGCTTCCGAGCATGCGTCGACTTGATTCTGAGCATGCGTGGATTTTTGAACGATGGACTTCCACACAGACGATCGTTTTTTTCTATCGTTTTTCTTATCCATAGGAAAAATTTAAAACATGTTCTAATTTTTTTCCCCGATGGAAAACAACCCGATGGGGCCCACACACGATCGGTTTGTCCGATAAACAGTCCATCGGTCTGTTTTCATCGGACAAACCGATCGTGTGTACAGGGCTTTACTGACAAACATGGAGAGATGGGAGACCAATGTGGTGTGGAGTAGTACGCATCCTCTCTGCAAGGGTGGATCTCTTGTTCCCACGGCCATAGTATCTTCTATGACCCTTGATTACTTTACAATTCAGTTATGAAATGTTGGTTTGGACTTACAATCCAAAAATCCTGGGCATGTAGTCAGTTTGTGTGGGCTGTTTCTCCTCACTTATGTTTTGATAAAATAGCAGTATTCATTGGAGCTTATGCACTTGGCCCTCAATATTGTAATGTGCTGGCACTGGTGCCAGTAGATAAACAGTGTTGTTCCATTGGGAGTTACAAACTTTGTACATGTACACAAATATAGCCTCCTGTACTTCATATGAGTGAGATGCGTCCTAATTCCCATCAAGGGTGGCTCCCATGAACCCAAAAAATCTAAATTAAAATGCCTAAAATGTAGCTTTTAGCGTCTTAAGATTTTTGGAGCAAATTGTGTCCGTTGTGTAGAATGATCGCATATTGTTGGGGGCTTTTTCCTGTAGGCTGATGACTGCAATTGCAGGACGGAATTCTAAAAAAACATGAAAGATGTAATAGTTCTGGTTAGTATTTTTCTTCCTGGGATATGGATGGATACACGCAGTTTGAAGTATGTAGACAAATCTCCTTCTGTCTTGTATTACTGATGACAGGTGAGTAGCTAAGCATCTAAGCTGTCATTTAGCTCATTACTACCTGTCATTTATGATGGTTTGGATGAAGTATTTCAAAGCCATTCACATATTGTTTATCTTTAAGCTGATCTAACCCTAGATAGGTGTGGACCAAACCATTTAAATTCCAAAACAATGCTGACATCATTAAATCTATATGTAGTACCTTTCTTTAATTTGGATATAGCATGGAAGAGTTAAAGCTGTAGTAAACTGCAAAAAAAAAAAAAAAAATAGGCAAAAAGTTTTCGTGACTGCGATATTATGGCGGACACATCTGACACTTTTGACACATTTTTGGGACCATTGTCATTTTCACAGCGAAAAGTGCTATAAAAATGCACTGATTACTGTGAAAATTACCCTGGTAGTAAAGGGGTTAACCAGAAGGGGGCGCTGTAGGGGTCAAGTGTGCCCTAAGGGAGTGTTCTTACTGTGGTGGGGGGCGTGGCTGGACGTGTGACATCACTGATCACCGTTCCCTAACACAGGGAACAGACGATCAGTGACAGCCACACTAGGAAGAAGGGGAAAGATTTATTTACACTTACCTATCCCCGTTCTTCAGCTCTGTGACCCGATCGCAGGACACCGGCGGCGATCAGGTCTGCGGCTCCCGCGGGCGCGGTAACGCAGAACAGGACCAGGTCGCGAGCACGCCAGATATAGCGTGGAAGGGTTAAAGCTGTAGTACACTGCATAAAATTAATTAAAAATAGGCACCGGGCAGTCTAAAGCCTCGTACACACGATCGGACTTCCAACCAACTTTTCCGTGGATTTTGGTCTGAAGGGCGTTTGGCCGTGAACTTGTTCTGCATACACACGGCACAACATTTTCAGCCAATATTTACCAAATCACGTGGTTTCTCAGCTCTTTACCGCCACCCTTTGGGCAACTTCTGCTATTGTTGTCTGATGTTTAGCATTGGTTCTGAGCATGCGCGTTGGTACTTTGAATTTTAGTTGGACGGACTTGCGTACACGCGATCGAATAAACCGACTTACAGTGGGGATCGAAATTTTGGGCACCCCAGGTAAAAAATTGTATTAATGTGCATAACGAAGCCAAGGAAAAATGGAAAAATCTCCAAAAGGCATCAAATTACAGATTAGACATTCTTATAATATGTCAAAAAAAGTTAGATTTTATTTCCATCATTTACACTTTCAAAATTACAGAAAACAAAAAAATGGTGTCTGCAAAAGTTTGGGCACCCTGCAGAATTTATAGCATGCACTGCCCCCTTTGCAAAGCTGAGACCTGCCAGTGTCATGGATTGTTCTCAATCATCGTCTGGGAAGACCAGGTGATGTCAATCTCAAAGGTTTTAAATGCCCAGACTCATCTGACCTTGCCCCAACAATTAGCACCATGGGTTCTAAGCAGTTGTCTAGAAAACTGAAAGTGAAAATAGTTGACGCTCACAAAGCTGGAGAAGGCTATAAGAAGATAGCAAAGCGTTTTCAGATGTCAATATCCTCTGTTCGGAATGTAATTAAGAAATGGCAGTCATCAGGAACAGTGGAAGTTAAAGCAAGATCTGGAAGACCAAGAAAAATATCAGACAGAACAGCTCGCAGGATTGTGAGACAAGCAATTCAAAACCCACGTTTGACTGCACGATCCCTCCAGAAAGATCTGGCAGACACTGGAGTTGTGGTACACTATTCCACTATAAAGAGATACTTGTACAAATATGGTCTTCATGGAAGAGTCATCAGAAGAAAACCTCTTCTACGTCCTCACCACAAAAATCAGCATTTGAACTTTGCAAATGAACACATAGACAAGCCTGATGCATTTTGGAAACAAGTTCTGTGGACCGATGAGGTTAAAATATAACTTTTTGGCCGGAATGAGCAAAGGTACGTTTGGAAAAGAAAGGGCACAGAATTTAATGAAAATAACCTCTGTCCAACTGTTAAGCATGGGAGTGGATCAATCATGCTTTGGGGTTGTATTGCAGCCAGTGGCACAGGAAACATTTCACGAGTAGAAGGAAAAATGGATTCAATAAAATTTCAGCAAATTTTGGATAGTAACTTGATGCCATCTGTGAAAAAGCTGAAGTTAAAGAGAGGATGGCTTCTACAAATGGATAATGATCCTAAACACACCTCAAAATCCATGGGGGATTACATAAAGAGACGTAAACTGAAGGTTTTGCCATGGCCTTCACAATCTCCTGACCTCAACATAATTGAAAATCTATGGATAGACCTTAAAAGAGCAGTGCGTGACAGACAGCCCAGAAATCTCAAAGAAGACTTTTGTAAGGAAGAATGGGCAAAGATACCTCAAACAAGAATTGAAAGACTCTTGGCTGGCTACAAAAAGCGTTTACAAGCTGTGATACTTGCCAAAGGGGGCAGTACAAGATATTAACTCTGCAGGGTGCCCAAACTTTTGCAGACGCCATTTTTTTGTTTTCTGTAATTTTGAAAGTGTAAATGATGGAAATAAAATCTAACTTTTTTTGATATAAGAATGTCTGATCTGTAATTTGATGCCTTTTGGAGATTTTTCCATCTTTCCTTGGCTTCGTTATGCACATTAATACAATTTTTTTACCTGGGGTGCCCAAACTTTCGATCCCCACTGTAACAGATTTATTGCTCAACAATTGGTGAGGATGAACAGCCAACTTTTGTTGTCGTCAATTCAGCCAATAATTGTCTGATGGAGCATACACACCGTCGGCTTATCCGACACAACACGTCCGTCAGACAATTAAGGCCATAAAGTTGGATCGTGTGTTACGAGCCTTAAGTCGTCATATGCTAGTATGCATCTCACACCAACACATTATGACAGACTAACCTGAAACTGAAGCCCTCCAGCGGCGTGCCGTCACCGCTGAAGGCGCTTTTATCTTCATCCGGTCTTATTTCTGGGTTCGCGGGTTTTAGCGATATTAATAGCCAAGCCGGCCAGGACATCTGTCACGCACATGAGCACGGGAGTCTGTTTACAGCACGGCCTTGAAGGAATAGCACAGGTTTGTCATTCCTTCAAAACGCATGCACCAGTTGCATCTAAAGTAAATATCTCCTAAATTGTGCGCATTTAGGATATATTTGCTGTACCTATAGGTAAGCCTTATTATAGGCTTACTTATAGGTAAAAATCGTACAAGGGAGTTTACTCTCACTTTAAGCTGGCAAAAATTTGCGCAGGTTCAGCAGGGACTGGAGAATTTTGATCCATCTAGGGCTGTTCCTGCTCCATTGAAATTGATCTAACAATTGACTTATGTTGGAGAGCGCTGGTCAGTAGCTGGTCGGCTGCTGCTTTTCCAGCATTCTACACTGGACAGGAGTCAGCAAAACGGCTGGCTTCTGTTGGACCGGGTGACATACACATGAGCTGAATGTAGTTTTTTTTTTTTATTGAACTGGCCAATGTCGCCCAACATTTAGCCCGTTTGTACTAGGCTTATGAGCCCATGTCATGTTTTTATTGTCACTTGGGGAAATTTTCTCATGCTTTCTGTAAGTGTAGAACATACATTGAAATCTCTAACAGAAACACATTCTTAGTGGAATAGAAAAATTGTTAAAACTTTTGAAAATATTTTTATTGTAGTCTGTGCCTTCTGGTTCCAGTGAGACCCGTATCCACCACTTGGATGACATTATGCAGGTAAAGGACCTGGCCCCTTTTTGCGATTCGGCACTACGTTGCTTTAACTGACAATTTGCGACGTGGCTCCCAAACAAAATTGGCGTCCTTTTTTCCCCACAAACGGAGCTTTCTTTTGGTGGTATTTGATCACCTCTGTTTTATTTTTTATTTTTTTTGCACTATAAACAATTTTGAAGAAAATTCTATATTTTTCACTTTTTGCTATAATAAATATCCCCAAAAAATATATATAAAAACATTTTTTTTCCTCAGTTTGGGCCGATACGTATTCTTCTACATATTTTTGGTAAAAAAAATCGCAATAAGCGTTTATTAATTGGTTTGCGCAAAAGTTATAGCGTTTGCAAATAGGGGATAGTTTTTTGGCATTTTTATTAATTTTTTTTTACTAGTAATGGAGGCGATCAGTGATTTTTTTCGTAACTGCGACATTATGGCGGACACATCGGACACTTTTGACACATTTTTGGGACCATTGTCATTTTCACAGCGAAAAGTGCTATAAAAATGCATCTTGGAGGTGTATTTGGGGTTGTTATGTGTTACGGAACCATGAACCAGACGTGCAACAAGAGATAAGTGAAAATAAAAAGGCTTTATTGAAAATCAAGCTGTAAAGCAAAAGTCCAAAGATGGTGGAACCAGAGGTCAGGAACCAGAAGGGTAGTCAGACGAAGCCAGGATCAGGAACCAGCAGGGAAGTCAGACGAAGCCAGGATCAGGAACCAGCAGGGAAGTCAGACGAAGCCAGGATCAGGAACCAGCAGGGAAGTCAGACGAAGCCAGGATCAGAACCAGAAGCAGCAGCAGTCTTAGAAGCATGTGAACACAGGAGGACCAAGCAAGGAACTGAAGCCACAGACCTCCTCTATATGTGAGCCAGGCCTCCAGCTCCTCCCAGTGGGAAGGAGGAGCCGCAGGGTGGGAGGCTACAAGAGACCTAGAAACCAAGATGGCCGCCAGCACATGTCAAACGAAGGAGACAGGAGAGAGGTAAGACCATGACAGTACCTCCCCCTCAAGGGCCCCTCCTCCGCGGTGCAAAAAACGGTTTCTGAGGGAAGCGTGCGTGGAAGGCTCGGAGCAAGGCAGAAGCATGGACATCTGCGGAGGGAACCCAGGAACGCTCCTCTGGACCATAACCACGCCAGTGGACCAAAAACTGCACCCGACCGCGGACCAGGCGTGAGTCCAGGATATTGCTCACCTCATACTCCTCATGATTGCCCACTTGGACCGGACGAGGCCGAGGAACCGAGGAAGTGAAGCGATTGCACACCAGTGGTTTCAACAGGGAGACATGAAACACGTTGGAGATCCGCATGCCAGGTGGAAGCGCAAGGGCATAGGCTACCGGGTTTACCCTGCGAAGCACTCGGAAGGGGCCAACAAAGCGAGGAGCCAGCTTGGGAGTGGGCACTCGAAGGTTGAGGTTGCGGGTGGACAACCATACACGGTCTCCGACCTGGTAGGAAGGAGCAGGCGCTCGTCTGCGATCAGCCTGGAGTTTCTGGCGTTGCGCAGAGACCTCAAGGGACTTCTGGATCTGTACCCAAGAAGCACGTAGGACGGAAAGGTGATTCTCCACAGCCGGAATATCCTGGGGAGAGAATGCCTCCGGTAACACGGCAGGTTGGAACCCATAATTGGCCATGAAGGGAGACGTCCCAGAGGAAGAGTTCACCGCCGTGTTCCTGGCAAACTCAGCCCAAGGCAGGAGGTCAACCCAATTGTCTTGGTGATCGGAGACATAGCAACGAAGGAATTGCTCCAAGGCCTGATTGGACCGTTCTGCGGCCCCATTGGACTGAGGGTGGTAGGCCGAGGAGAAGGAGAGATGAATCCCCAACTGGGAGCAAAAGGCGCGCCAGAACCTGGACACAAACTGACTCCCCCGATCCGACACAATCTCCTTGGGCAAACCGTGCAACCGGAAGACCTCCCTGGCAAAAATCGTGGCCAACTCTTGTGCAGAGGGTAACTTCTTGAGAGGAACACAGTGGCACATTTTGGAAAACCGATCCACAATCATGAGAATGACCGTATGGCCTCGGGATGCAGGGAGGTCCACGATGAAATCCATCCCCGGGTGTGACCATGGGCGCTCCCCGGTGGCTATGGGTTGCAGAAGGCCCAACGGAAGGTGCCGAGGGGACTTACTCTGGGCACAAACGGAGCATGCCGCTACATATGCGGCGATTTCGGAACGTAGGGAAGGCCACCAGAACAGACGTGAAACAGCCCAGGACAGCTGATTCTTTCCAGGATGCCCCGCGGTTTTGGAGTTATGGTAGGTTCGCAACAACCGAGTGCGCAACTCCTCCGGCACAAAACATCTGCCGTTGGGTCTCCCAGGGGGAGCACCAGATTGAGCCGCCAAAATCTGCTCACCCAGGGGAGAGGTCAGGCTGGTGCGAATGGCGGCCAGGATCTGATTCGGAGGTATGACCGAAGTCGGAATCGATTCCTCCCTGGACAGCTCGGAGTACTGCCGTGATAAGGCATCCGCCCTGATGTTCTTGGAACCGGGTAGGTAGGAGACCACGTAATTAAAACGTGACAAGAACAGAGCCCATCTGGCCTGACGTGGAGTCAATCTCTTGGCCTCAGAAAGGTAGGTCAGATTCTTGTGGTCCGTCAGGATGAGAACCGGAACCACCGAGCCCTCGAGCAAGTGCCTCCATTCTTTAAGGGCCTGCACGATGGCCAATAACTCCCTGTCACCAATCTGATAGTTGCATTCCGCGGGAGACAGTTTCCGGGAGTAAAACCCACAAGGAAGCAGAGGACCCTCTGGTGTTCTACGCTGAGACAGAAGAGCGCCTACTCCCGTCTCAGACGCGTCCACCTCGAGGACAAAGGGCAACCCAGGGTTGGGATGCGACAGAATCGGAGCCGACACAAAGGCGGACTTTAGGGCCTCAAAAGCTCGGATGGCCTCGAGCGGCCAAACCTGGGAATTACTGCCCTTCCTGGTCAGATCCGTGAGAGGCTTGGCCAGCATGGAAAAGTCCCTGATGAACTTTCGATAATAATTGGCGAAGCCCAAAAAGCGCTGCAGGGAACGAAGACCACTGGGCTGGGGCCACTGTAAGACAGCCGAAACCTCCTCAGGATCCATGGAGAACCCCTCAGCGGAAATGATGTAACCTAGGAAGGTTACCTGGGATCGGTGAAATTCGCATTTCTCAAGCTTACCGAACAGCTTGTTCTCTCGTAACCGTTGCAACACTCGTTTGACATCCAGAATGTGGGCCTCCATGGATTCAGAATATACCAAGATGTCATCCAAATAGACCACCACACACTGCTGCAACAGGTCACGGAAAACATCGTTGATGAATTCCTGAAAGACTGCGGGCGCATTGCACAACCCAAAGGGCATAACCAAGGATTCATAATGACCGGTCCTGGTGTTAAACGCGGTCTTCCACTCATCGCCCGCCTTGATCCTTACCAGGTTATATGCTGCCCTCAGGTCGAGTTTGGTAAAGACCGTGGCCCCTTTCAGGCGATCGAACAGCTCGGAAATCAAGGGTATCGGGTAAGCGTTCTTGATCGTGATGCGATTAAGACCCCTGTAATCGATGCAAGGCCTCAACTCACCGCCCTTCTTTTTCACAAAGAAAAATCCAGCCCCTGCCGGGGACGAGGATTTGCGAATGTGACCACGGGACAGCGCCTCCATCACGTACTCCTCCATGGCCTCATTCTCCGCAACCGACAGTGGATAGACCCTGCCGCGAGGAGGAACGGCACCAGGTTGTAACTCTATGGCACAATCATATGGGCGGTGCGGAGGTAGGGCAACTGCGCGTACCTTATCGAATACATCCCGGTACTCCTCGTATTCAGGAGGCAACAGAGAGTCCGAGGAAGTACACAGCAACTTGACAGGCCCATGGATGCACTTAGCCCCACACTGTGGTGACCATGAGAGGATCTCGGCCGATCTCCAGTCGAAAGTCGGATTATGCTTCTGGAGCCAGGGGTACCCCAAGACCACCGAGTAGTGTGGAGACGAAATAACTTGGAAACAGACCGACTCTCTGTGAGCGACACCAATGGCTACCCCCACTGGAAGGGTCTCATGAGTCACGTGTGGCGGCTGGAGGGGTCTGCCGTCTATCGCCTCTAGAGCCAGCGGGGAACCTCGAGCCTGTAGAGGAATGGAATTGGCGGCAGCGAACTCACTATCAATGAAAAAGCCACCAGCACCAGAGTCCACCAACGCCTGGGTCGTCACCGAACCCCCGACCCAGGAGAGGACAACAGTGATCAGTGGTTTATCAACACGGGAAGCCGGGGACGAGGAGATTCCACCCAAGATCTGCCCCCGACAGGATCTCAGGTGCGAGCGTTTCCCGGACGGTTCGGACATGCCAACCGAAAATGCCCACCGAGACCACAGTACATGCATCGGCCCTCGCGTCTCCGGAGTACCCTCTCCCCCTCGGACAGGTGAGCAAACCCCAGCTGCATGGGTTCACCCCCAGACAAGTCAACACCAGGAGGCGTGGGAGGAGAGGGATGCACGGGTGGGACAGCAAACGTAGGCGCCAAACTGTTAGGAGGCCTCCGCAGGCGCTCCTTAAAGGAAGGTCTCTCCCTGAGTCTGGTGTCAATCAAAATCAGGAAAGAAATAAGAGCCTCGAGCTCCACTGGTAGGTCCTTAGCTGCAACCTCATCCTTCAAGGCATCCGAGAGACCATGAGAGAAAGCAGCGACCAGAGCCTCATTATTCCAACCTACCTCTGCTGCCAGGGTACGAAACTCAATGGCGTATTCGGCTACGGATCGTGAACCCTGTCTGACAGACATAAGGAGCTTCGCAGCAGAGGCGGCGCGAGCCGGCACATCGAATACCTTCCGAAGAGAAGCAACAAAACCGGAAAACTCGGCAACCACCGGATTGTTGTTCTCCCATAAAGGGCTGGCCCAGGCCAAGGCCTTGTCCTAAAGCAGCGAGATCAAGAAGCCCACCTTTGATCTCTCAGTGGGAAAGGCATGTGGCAGCAACTCGAAATAAATGCCCACTTGGTTAAGGAAACCTCGGCACTGAGTTGGTTCTCCCCCAAATCGCTGTGGAAGGGGGGCAGAACCGCTCATACCCCGAAACACCGCAGGCGCATCAGGTGTCGGGGTAGACTCTGGCGTAACAACCGGAGCGGCAGTAGGAGCGGGCCCAGGAGCGACAACCGACCCATCGGCAACGGGAGCGAAATGCACCGTGCGTTCAAGCAGGGTTTGCAACGCCACGGCGAACTGACCCAACAGGGACTCCAGCTGATCAAGTCTGGCAACCAGCGTGGGTAGCGAGGATGGCTCTGTACCATCAAAATTCATGGCTTGGTCCTAATGTTACGGAACCATGAACCAGACGTGCAACAAGAGATAAGTGAAAATAAAAAGGCTTTATTGAAAATCAAGCTGTAAAGCAAAAGTCCAAAGATGGTGGAACCAGAGGTCAGGAACCAGAAGGGTAGTCAGACGAAGCCAGGATCAGGAACCAGCAGGGAAGTCAGACGAAGCCAGGATCAGGAACCAGCAGGGAAGTCAGACGAAGCCAGGATCAGGAACCAGCAGGGAAGTCAGACGAAGCCAGGATCAGAACCAGAAGCAGCAGCAGTCTTAGAAGCATGTGAACACAGGAGGACCAAGCAAGGAACTGAAGCCACAGACCTCCTCTATATGTGAGCCAGGCCTCCAGCTCCTCCCAGTGGGAAGGAGGAGCCGCAGGGTGGGAGGCTACAAGAGACCTAGAAACCAAGATGGCCGCCAGCACATGTCAAACGAAGGAGACAGGAGAGAGGTAAGACCATGACATTATGTTGGAATACTGCCCTGCAGCCCAGTCTCTGAAGGGAGGGGATCATGCTCTGCTTCAGTATGTCACAGTAGATGTTGGCATTCATGGTTCCCTCAATGAACTGTAGCTCCCCAGAGCCGGCAGCACTTATGCAGCCCCAGACCATGACACTCCCCCCACCATGCTTGACTGTAGGCAAGACACACTTGTCGGGGGGCGTGGCCTGGACCGTGAGGAGAATGGACGCCTAAGCTCACAGCTCCTGCCACCTCAGGACAAACCGAGCTACAAACGGAACACCCAGCCTAATTTTTTCCGTTTTTCTCGGCATGGGTACAGCCTCTAGACCGGCCTCCACATCCCGGTCACGTTCGCCCAGGGAAAATACCGGCCCTGGATCACGAAATACACAGGAAGGGTTCCGCGCTCCGGGAGACAACATGGCGGCTTCCCGCTCGAGAATCTCTACAGCTATGGTGCAGCAGTCGCACATAGGGGCTTCAGAAATTATTTTAAGCCCTACAATATCTCCCTCTGACGCTCCCCGGGGACCCGCAATAACGGAGACACATGACCCCACTCCACAACGGACCCTCACGATAGAGGACCTTAGGAGCGTCGCATTAGACATAAAGGACAGATTGGCAGCGGCCATTTCTGAACTGCGCCTAGAGTTTCGCTCCCTCACAAATAGGGTCACACAAGCTGAAACTACACTGGATGATCAAGAAACGATCCTCAGGCGCTCTACTAGGAAGGTTGATGATCACACACTTCAGCTAAGGGACATTAATCGCCACATAGAGGACCTCGACAACAGAGGACGCCGCCAGAACCTGAGAGTTAAAGGTATGCCAGAATCAGTTGAGGGGGACCTCATTTTGCACTCCGTGACTACTGTATTCAATTCCATTCTGGATAGACCCCCTCAAACAGGCATTGATTTTATCAGGATTCACCGTGCACTGCGCCCTAAGGGCAGGGAATCAGACCCCCCTAGAGACATTGTGTGTTGCCTGGCTGATTTCAGATTGAAAGAAGATATAATAAAAAAGGCAAGGGGCAAACGTTTGGCACATGATGGCACCCCTCTACAATTATACCAGGATCTATCCGGCATTACACTCAAACATCGCAGGGACCTTAGGCCTCTGCTTGATGTGTTAAAAGAGAGAAACATAGGTTATAAGTGGAAGTTCCCATTTTGTCTCTCCGCTACACATCAGGGCCGCACCACACTGCTTAAGGTCCCAGAAGATTTGCCAGGCTTTTGTGACACGCTGGGGATCCCCTTGGTAGCAGTACCTGAGTGGTACGCGATTTATCGCCAATCGGTGAACAGGTGGCCAGCTCACAATGTTGAGCAGATGGAGACACAGACCACTGGTTTCCGTCGCCGACGTTCACCATCTGAATCTGGAAGCATCCGGGATCCACAAGCCCCCGGTAGGGATCGCCAGGTACCTCTTTTGCCGGCAGCCCGGAGGGCACGGAGAGACCGCTGAAAGTCGAGAGCCCGGTTTACCTGTTCCGCTCTATCTGCAGCATCACTTTGCATATTTCTTTAAACCTGATTTAAGGCTTGTTCTAGTTATCTAAAAGGGACAAGGGAAATACCTTTTTCTTTAGGTCCCTTCAGTTTGTTTTTGTTTTCCAAGTTCCTAACTTACACGTTGGTCGACTGACTCTCGATTTAACATTCTACATAACGTTTCAATTCCAGTGGATGTGTTTCCATCAATATACAAATTCCCATGTTATAGACTCCAACCATACTCGGAGGTCGCTGCACTGTATTGATAAACAAGCCTACCTTACAAACTGCACGCTACATTTTACCTGTCCACCCATCACTCAGTGTGCTTCTTGTTGAAATACATCAACAGACTGGGGTGGAGGACCGGTCCCACTCTTTTGACATGTCGATTACTCAAACGAATACCAATATTGAGGGACCCTGAATGGAACTAACTATGGGATACTATCCAATCATCACCTACTCCTCCATCACAGTACAGTACACTACAATGTAGTTGTTTGGTCGAGGTGCCTCCGGCCCGTTAATTATAATCAACCCTACATATGGAGCCCGTCTGGCGACTTCTGAGAGCAGCCATCTGTTTGCTACAGTCTTCTCTGTAGATATGAACGTTATATTTACTGACTCGGGACGCTATGCTACGCCCTCTATTTGCCCCGTCTTGGGATCCCAATCTCATACGGTTCTATTGCACCCGTTGCCACTTATGTTCTGCCGGATGTGACACTGCCACAGCTGAACAACGATCCTCATCGGGTCTCCTGGCAGTAAGGGAGCTCTGAGTTATTATCTGATACATGACAGACCCGATCTGGATTTACAGAGAGTCAATGCACAGGACCGGTTCTTGACACCTCAACATGGGCCTGACAATGTTACTATCACCTTGAATTTGAATAGTGTTTTAAGTTTCCATTTAACATATGTATGCTGATAGGGTCTTAAAGTCACAATAGGGCTATATGTTCACTTACAGTAACACAGCCCCTGGGTCTTCCCCACAGGTTCAACTACCCATGAGACGTGGATTAAAGTTAGCTCCCCTGTTGGTGTGGGATGTGGGAGTCCCGGTATTCCTGACGTATCGGTGCTGATGAGACTCCCTTATGTGCCGGGGGGGGTGAGGGGACATATCAATACTGTTTTATTTAGATTCTAGACTAGATAAGGTATTTTTGGCCAGTATATTAGTATCCTCTTATATATTTAGGAGAAGGGGTTCACCCTCGATTATCGAGCAGTATCCTGTCTCCTGATAATGGCTGGCTTCTTGCCTACAATAAGGGAAGGTTGTTCTGGGGTGGTTTGGGTTGATTTCACTGTTTTCACCTTTTACTGTTTAAAGTCTAAGTTGTTAGTAACACCTATATTTGCTCTATTGCTCACTCTTGGTCAGACCAACCCCCATACGGTAGGACCTGGTTGTCCCTATACCCGCGGGTCGTGGTATCTCTACCTTTTATTTTATTTAGGGGGTTATCATACCCCTTGTCTGCAGACGGATTTTTGCTTTTTCAAACTGTAAACAGCCCTCTCTAATTTGATCTAGAGAGATTTTATCCTCACTACTTCACATACCCTTCCTACCTTGTATTCCCTTACTATTCTCCCTTTCATTTCCCCCTGTGACAATGACTGACCTCCTTGCCCCAGCTCCAACACCTGTTGGCCAAGACATGCCTTTCCTGAATCTTAAATTATATTCCATAAATATTAGAGGCTTGAACACACCTGAAAAGCATTCCTTACTACTCTCTTCATCAGTGCCGGTGCAAGGGTTTTTGACACCCTAGGCAAAACCTAATTTTGCCGCCCCCTCTGGGTCCGCCCCAAACTCCACCCCTTTGCCAGTTTAAATGGTTTGATTCAACCCTCTAACTGCTACATCTGCAAGATGGCTCGTTCTTTTGAAAAACAATAGACTTACTAGCAGGATCACCAGGTGAATATAAAAAAGAAAACCTAAAAGCAAGAAAAAAAAAAAAAGAATGCAGCCACCCATCTAAGAATGGGTAAGCTGCCAGTATAATAAATATTTTGCTTTGCTTTAATACCACTTTAAGAGGATAACGTTAATCAAGTATTTCTGTTATACATCAATGTATAGGTAGATGATGGTAAGGAAGGAGTTGAAACAGGAGATAAACAGACTGGAGTAAAGCTACTTCCAGTGCTTGCTAAGAAAGAGAGAGACAAGGGTATCAGGAAGAGAGGGGGGTCATGGAGAGAGAGGGTCATGGAGAGAGAGGGGGTATCAGGGAGAGAGAGGGGGGATCAGGGAGAGAGAGGGGGGATCAGGGAGAGAGAGGGGGGATCAGGGAGAGAGGGGGGTCAGGGAGAGAGAGGGTGTCATGGAGAGAGAGAGGGGGGTCAGGGAGAGAGAGACGGGGGTCAGGGAGAGAGAGACGGGGGTCAGGGAGAGAGATGGGAAAATCAGGGAGAGTGGGGGGTCAGGGAGAAAGAGGGGGTTAAGGAGAAAGGGGGGCCAGTGAGAGAGGGGTGATCAGGGAGAGAGAGGGGTGGTCAGGGAGAGAGAGAGAGGGGTGGTCAGGGAGAGAGAGAGAGGGGTGGTCAGGGAGGGAGAGAGGGGTGGTCAGGGAGGGAGAGAGAGGGGTGGTCAGGGAGAGAGAGAGAGAGGGGTGGTCAGGGAGAGAGAGGGGTGGTCAGGGAGAGGGAGGGGTGGTCCGGGAGAGGGAGGGGTGGTCCGGGAGAGAGAGGGGTGGTCCGGGAGAGAGAGGGGTGGTCAGGGAGAGAGAGGGGTGGTCAGGGAGAGAGAGGGTGGTCAGGGAGAGAGAGGGATGATCAGGGAGAGAGAGGGGTGTCAGGGAGAGAGAGGTGTCAGGGAGAGAGAGGGGGGATCAGGGAGAGAGATAGGGGGTCAGGAGAGGGACGGGGGGGTCAGGGAGAGAGAGGGGGGATCAGGGAGAGAGAGGGGGGGATCAAGGAGAGAGAGGGGGTCAGGGAGAGAGAGGGGGGGTCAGGCAAAGAGGGAGGGTCAGGGAGAGAGAGGGGGATCAGGGAGAGAGAGGGATGATCAGGGAGAGAGAGGGATGATCAGGGAGAGAGAGAGGGGTGGTCAGGGAGAGAGAGGGGTGGTCAGGGAGAGAGATAGGGGGTCAGGGAGAGAGATAGGGGGTCAGGGAGAGAGATGGGAAAATCAGGGAGAAAGAGGGGGTTAAGGAGAGAGGGGGGCCAGTGAGAGAGGGGGATCAGGGTGAGAGAGGGGGTCAGGGAGAGAGAGGGGGGTCAGGCAGAGAGGGAGGGTTTTGGAAGAGAGAGGGGTGGTCAGGGAGAGAGAGGGGTGGTCAGGGAGAGAGAGGGGTGGTCAGGGAGAGAGAGGGGATCAGGGAGAGAGAGGGATGATCAGGGAGAGAGAGAGGGATGATCAGGGAGAGAGAGAGGGGTGGTCAGGGAGAGAGATAGGGGTGGTCAGGGAGAGAGAGGGGGGTCAGGGAGAGAGATAGGGGGTCAGGGAGAGAGATGGGAAAATCAGGGAGAGTGGGGGGTCAGGGAGAAAGAGGGGGTTAAGGAGAGAGGGGGCCAGTGAGAGAGAGGGGTGATCAGGGAGAGAGAGGGATGATCAGGGAGGGAGAGAGAGGGGTGGTCAGGGAGGGAGAGAGAGGGGGGGTCAGGGAGGGAGAGAGAGGGGTGGTCAGGGAGGGAGAGAGAGGGGTGGTCAGGGAGAGAGAGAGGGGTGGTCAGGGAGAGAGAGAGGGGTGGTCAGGGAGAGAGAGGGGTGATCAGGGAGAGAGATAGGGGGTCAGGAGATGGACGGGGGGGGGGGTCAGGGGGAGAGAGGGGGGATCAGGGAGAGAGAGGGGGGATCAGGGAGAGAGAGGGGGGGTCAGGAGATGGACGGGGGGTCAGGGGGAGAGAGGGGGGATCAGGGAGAGAGGGGGGATCAGGGAGAGAGGGGGGATCAGGGAGAGAGAGGGGGGTCAGGCAGAGAGGGAGGGTTTTGGAAGAGAGAGGGGTGGGTCAGGGAGAGAGAGGGGGGGTCAGGCAGAGAGAGAGGGGGGATCAGGGAGAGAGAGAGGGGATCAGGGAGAGAGATAGGAGATCAGGGAGAGAGATAGGAGATCAGGGAGAGAGAGGGGGGTCAGGGAGAGAGAGGGGGGTCAGGGAGAGAGAGGGGGTCAGGGAGAGAGATAGGGGGTCAGGGAGAGAGAGGGGGTTCAGGGAGAGAGAGGGGGGTCAGGGAGAGAGATAGGGGGTCAGGGAGAGAGATAGAGGGTCAGGGAGAGAGAGGGGGGTCAGGGAGAGAGAGGGGGGTCAGGGAGAGAGAGGGGGGTCAGGGAGTGAGAGGGGGATCAGGGAGAGAGATAGGGGGTCAGGGAGAGAGAGGGATGATCAGGGAGGGAGAGAGAGGGGTGGTCAGGGAGGGAGAGAGAGGGGGGGTCAGGGAGGGAGAGAGAGGGGTGGTCAGGGAGGGAGAGAGAGGGGTGGTCAGGGAGAGAGAGAGGGGTGGTCAGGGAGAGAGAGAGGGGTGGTCAGGGAGAGAGAGGGGTGATCAGGGAGAGAGATAGGGGGTCAGGAGATGGACGGGGGGGGGGGGGGGTCAGGGGGAGAGAGGGGGGATCAGGGAGAGAGAGGGGGGGTCAGGAGATGGACGGGGGGTCAGGGGGAGAGAGGGGGGATCAGGGAGAGAGGGGGGATCAGGGAGAGAGGGGGGATCAGGGAGAGAGAGGGGGGTCAGGCAGAGAGGGAGGGTTTTGGAAGAGAGAGGGGTGGGTCAGGGAGAGAGAGGGGGGGTCAGGCAGAGAGAGAGGGGGGGTCAGGCAGAGAGAGAGGGGGGATCAGGGAGAGAGAGAGGGGATCAGGGAGAGAGATAGGAGATCAGGGAGAGAGATAGGAGATCAGGGAGAGAGAGGGGGGTCAGGGAGAGAGAGGGGGGTCAGGGAGAGAGAGGGGGTCAGGGAGAGAGATAGGGGGTCAGGGAGAGAGAAGGGGGTCAGGGAGAGAGAGGGGGTTCAGGGAGAGAGAGGGGGGTCAGGGAGAGAGATAGGGGGTCAGGGAGAGAGATAGAGGGTCAGGGAGAGAGAGGGGGGTCAGGGAGAGAGAGGGGGGTCAGGGAGAGAGAGGGGGGTCAGGGAGTGAGAGGGGGATCAGGGAGAGAGATAGGGGGTCAGGGAGAGAGATAGGGGGTCAGGGAAAGAGATAGGGGTCAGGGAGTGAGAGGGGGGTCAGGGAGTGAGAGGGGGGTCAGGGAGAGAGGGGGGGATCAGGGAGAGAGATAGGGGGTCAGGGAGAGAGATAGGGGGTCAGGGAGAGAGAGGGGGGTCAGGGAGAGTGATAGGGGGTCAGGGAGAGAGATAGGGGGTCAGGGAGAGAGATAGGGGGTCAGGGAGAGAGATAGGGGGTCCGGGAGAGAGAGGGGGGTCAGGGAGTGAGAGGGGGATCAGGGAGTGAGAGGGGGATCAGGGAGAGAGATAGGGGGTCAGGGAGAGAGATAGGGGGTCAGGGAGAGAGAGGGGGGTCAGGGAGAGAGAGGGGGGTCAGGGAGTGAGAGGGGGATCAGGGAGAGAGATAGGGGGTCAGGGAGAGAGATAGGGGGTCAGGGAGAGAGAGGGGGTTCAGGGAGAGAGAGGGGGGTCAGGGAGAGAGATAGGGGGTCAGGGAGAGAGAGGGGGGTCAGGGAGAGAGAGGGGGGTCAGGGAGTGAGAGGGGGATCAGGGAGAGAGATAGGGCGTCAGGGAGAGAGATAGGGGGTCAGGGAGTGAGAGGGGGGTCAGGGAGTGAGAGGGGGGTCAGGGAGTGAGAGGGGGGTCAGGGAGAGAGATAGGGGGTCAGGGAGAGAGATAGGGGGTCAGGGAGAGATAGGGGGTCAGGGAGAGAGATAGGGGGTCAGGGAGAGAGATAGGGGGTCAGGGAGAGAGATAGGGGGTCAGGGAGAGAGATAGGGGGTCAGGGAGAGAGAGGGGGGTCAGGGAGTGAGAGGGGGATCAGGGAGTGAGAGGGGGATCAGGGAGAGAGATAGGGGGTCAGGGAGAGAGATAGGGGGTCAGGGAGTGAGAGGGGGGTCAGGGAGAGAGGGGGGGATCAGGGAGAGAGATAGGGGGTCAGGGAGAGAGATAGGGGGTCAGGGAGAGAGATAGGGGGTCAGGGAGAGATAGGGGGTCAGGGAGAAGGGAGCAGTGAAAGAGCTCACTCACTTGGAATGGACCCCACTCCCCATGTGCTCACTGGTTCATGCAGCAGTTTTTCGGTGTGGCTGCTAGATTTTAATCGTCCCTCTTCACAGGAGGGGCGGGACTCGGGAGAAGTGTGTAACTATTCAGGTCAGCAATGCTGGAGGTGGATAGGACGGAGCGCAGAGGAGGGCGGGACTCGGGAGAAGTGTGTAACTATTCAGGGCAGCAATGCTGGAGGTGGATAGGACGGAGCGCAGAGGAGGGGCGGGACTCGGGAGAAGTGTGTAACTATTCAGGGCAGCAATGCTGGAGGTGGATAGGACGGAGCGCAGAGGAGGGGCGGGACTCGGGAGCAGTGTGTAGCTGATGTGTCATCATGATTTAGAGAAGGGATTTCTGGACACACACCAGAGCGGAGAGCGGACACAGTATGCCAGAGCGGAGAGCCGCGCGGGGGGAGGGGGGGGGGGGGCGGCGACGCTGCTTGACATATGTGCGGGACTCGGGAGTAGACTAATCAGCGGCCAGGCGCCCTAGGCGGCCGTGCGCCCTAAGCGGTTGCTTAACTCGCCTAGTGGTAGCGCCGGCCCTGCTCTTCATTACGTAAGGAGAAACCCCAAATCGTGTTGATACAAGAAACCCACTTTAGAACAGATAGTATTCCAGTGCTCCGGAGCCGTCTTTTCCCGACTGTTTTTCATGCTACGAATGACACTTCAAAAGCTAGAGGGGTATCCATACTGGTGTCCAGACACTGCCCACTAAAGGTTGAAGATGTTGAAAGTGATCCCAATGGAAGATTTATTTTTATTAAAGGCAAACTACACAACTCTCCTATTACAATCGCGAATATATACGCCCCTAACTCACAACATGTCAGTTTCTTCCGCGACACTATCCAACACCTTACCATTTTTCGTGCAGGAATGTTGATCATGGGCGGCGATTTCAATACTCCGTTGACCCCCCTCCTCGATGCCTCGAATGGTTCTTCCTGCTTAACACACACACTTCGCTCTGTCAAAACGCAACTAGATTCGCTTACCCTACATGACACCTGGCGTTCATTGCACCCTACTACAAAGGACTATACCTACTACTCACCCTTACACGCCAGATATTCACGTATCGATTATTTTTTTGTCACCCAGGAGGACCTTATTCGACTTACAAAGGCATCTATCGAGCCCATGATATTATCTGATCACCACCCGATCACCATGACACTCACTTGGAAAGGTCGGATCCCAGGTCGTCCCCCATGGCGAATGGATGATTCTATTCTCCTGGATCAGGGTTGTGTAGCTGAGTTGTCAGATACTCTGACACAATTCTTCTCTGACAACTCATCTACGGAGACTACTCCCGCTCCTATTTGGGCGGCACACAAATGCGTCCTCAGAGGGAAGATCATATCTATCATGGCTAGACGCCGCAAACTGCGTGCTGCTCGGCTTGAGGAACTCTTTGCAAAAATCAGAACCCTTGAAGGGGCCCATAAACGCTCCCTGGCTGCAGACTCCCTTGCAGCTTTGATGGAAGCCAGAAGGGATCTCCAATCTGAGCTTCACTCGTTTAACATATAAATTTGCCCTTACACACAAGCTATACTATGAGTTTGGAAACAAATCAAGTAAACTTTTGGCCCACGCAATACAGAAAAAGAAGGAGGTTAACACAATACACTCTATTACCACCCCAACAGGTGACATTTTGCATAGAACTGATCTGATTGCGAAACAATTTACATCCTTTCTCTCATCACTATACAATTTACCCACGCCTTCAGGATCAGGGACTCCCGCCCATAGAAGCCAACTTATTAATGACTTCCTCTCTAAATATGGTCTACCTTCTGCCCAGATCCCCGATTTAAACTGTTTGGATTTACCAATATCAGTGGAGGAGGCAATATCTGCTCTGAAACAAATGAAATCGGGAAAAAGCCCAGGTCCTGATGGCTTGAGCTCAGGATATTACAAATCATTCGCCCCAATACTGATCCCACATTTAGTTAAGGCATTCAATGACATACCTTTCTCACCCCCGACTGGTCGAGACCTCTTGGAGGCTCACATTGCCCTAGTGCCGAAACCGGGGAAGGATAGCACGCTGGTACCTAACTACCGGCCTATATCATTACTCAATGTTGACTTGAAGCTATTCGCAAAAATTTTAGCCAATAGATTAATAATTCATCTCCCGACTCTAGTTTCAACGGATCAGGCTGGCTTTGTCCCTGGAAGGGAGGCCAGGGACAACACCATAAAGGCGATAAATATTCATCATTGGCTGTCAACATCTAAAACCAAAGGATTTCTGTTGTCCCTCGACGCCGAGAAGGCGTTCGACAGGTTGGCCTGGGACTATATGGAAGCAGCATTACGCAAACTGGGCTTCCCTAATCATTTCATGCAGATGATTTTAACACTCTATTCGGTCCCTTCGGCCCGTGTTAAAATTAACGGTCGACTGTCGGACGCCTTCTCGGTGCGCAATGGAACTAGACAGGGTTGCCCCCTCTCCCCTTTGATTTTTATCCTAACATTGGAACCCCTATTGAGATGTTTGAGGGACAATCCTGATATTCGGGGCGTCGACATCAAACACCGTCAGTATAAAATAGCTGCTTATGCAAATGACATTCTTCTGTTTCTAACGAATCCTCTGGTTACTCTACCCAACCTACTTAAAGACTTTGAACTATTTTATGCACTCTCCAATTTCCAAATCAATTTCAGCAAGTCGGTTGCACTAAATGTATCTCTACCAACTGAAACTGTAGATCTATGCAAAAAAAAATTCCCCTTTAAATGGGATCCTAACGATATAACCTACCTCGGGATTAAACTCCCCACAAAACTTTCAAATTTATTCACTCGCAACTTCCCACCGGCAATGCAATCTGTAAAAGCCGACTTAGAAACTTGGACCAAGGGCTCTTTTTCCTGGTTTGGACGTGCAGCTATTCTTAAGATGAACGTCCTGCCGAGACTTTTGTACTTGCTACAAGCCATCCCCATCAGACTCCCCGCTAAATTCCTGACTTCATTCAAATCACTCTGTAGAACCTTTCTGTGGGGTGGTCGTCCAGCCAGATTGAGTTGGGACAGATTGTCTTTACCTAAATCAAAGGGAGGCATAGGAATCCCGGACCTCTCTAGGTATCACCGGGCCTGTCTTCTTTCCCGAATAGTGGACTGGCACATTCATGGTCAGAATAAAGATTGGGTGGACCTGGAAGAAGCCTTTGTGGGCTTCCGAATTTCCCACCTCCCCTGGATAGATCGACCACTCACCACTAGGAAATGTACTTCACACCCCTTGATAGGTCCAACCCTTGCTTGTCTCAGGACAGTGTTTAAAGAGCAGAGCTTGGCACCTTTTCCAGGTCCCATGACACCGCTTACACATAACCCGGGCTTCCCAGAAGGTATTGACACCAAAGACCCACAAGCAGCACATACTGAGCCCTCCTTACGGGCGCTCCAATTTTTCAAAAATGGAACACTCTTACCCCAGTCAGTTATGATATCGCAATTCCCTGCCTTCCAAATACCGCGCTTCAAATACTTCCAACTCAGACACTTTCTTCAGACCACTCCTGCCCCAACCTTATGGTGCAGAGATCTCACTCCCTTTGAAACTCTTTGTGCTTCCTCTACTCCACAACGACATCTAATCTCAATTTTGTATTCTATGCTTACACCCACTGACACCTCAATGTCCTCTATTCATGACAAATGGGAAAGTGACTTACAGATTTCCATATCTGAGGACGACTGGAACTCTATTTGGACACATATACACAAAGGTTCGATTAACGTATCTGCTCAGGAAAATAGGTATAAGATATACTCACGTTGGTACAGAACCCCTAGCAAGCTACACAAATTTTATCCAACAGTTTCTTCTACCTGCTGGAGATGCAATGAGGCAGAGGGTACACTCTTTCATACTTGGTGGAGTTGTCCGAAAATCCAGTTGTTTTGGAACTCTGTACATTCGCTCATTACCCGCATTACTTCATTCACTCCTGATTTCACCCCTGAGCAATACCTTCTACATCATACCTCCTTGCCACAGTCGACCTACTGGAAATCCCTAATGCTGCATCTAATTAACGCAGCTTCCCAATGTATCCCATTACATTGGAAAGACCCTCTTCCACCCACTATACAGGAATGGCATGTCAGAGTTAACAAGATTGAATTAATGGAAAGGCTAATCCATCAGGCTAGAGATGCAACGGACAGATTCAGACTCACCTGGGGTTGTTGGATACACTACAAAGACTCCCTTCCTACTGACTTTCTAACAGCTCCCTCTGACCACCATGACTGATCTCACATGAAAGCTTTCCTCATCCTGGACTCTCTACATTGCTGGTTCCCCTTCCTTTCCCCTTGGTATTATCCTCCCCCCCTCTTTCCTATATCACATACTCCTATTTACTATCGCGAGGTTCGCATATATACATCTTTTCAGTTTATCACACACCTGGAGAGGTTATACCCTCCTTCTCCTGCACTTCCCTGGTATGAAATAACACTACACATCATATGAGTTACCCACAAGTTCTGTATCTCCTATGATCTATACTGGACTATTGAATTTACCTATCTGTACTGACCAGATATCTTCTTACCCCCCTTAGTTATGCACTTATTAAATTTTCCCCCCTCTTGGCCCACAGTTTTGCTCCCCCTGGGGGTGGATTGAGAGGGGGGACTAACCTATTGGTCGTTCTAAAGGCTGTTATATTGTACTTTAGTCCTTTCTACCTATGTAGTGATAACAGTTTGTATCATACCATGGACTTTCCCAGGTTCAGGTACAAATGCGACTTTCCCGTTGGAGGTGCTACTACCTATTTCATATTTGGTTTATTGCACATTTCAATAAATGTTTATTAGCAACATTACGAATAAGAAATAACCGTTCATTTTTCCGTACTGCGATACGGTTTGTATTACAGTACTGTATATGCTTGCTGGTATTGCTACAATCTATAGAATGTACTGCATATCCTGTTATGCTGATTTATTCCTTGAATAAACTACTATTCTGGAAAAAAAAAAAAAAAAAAAGACACACTTGTCTTTGTACTCCTCACCTGGTTGCCGCCACACACACTTTAAACCATCTGAACCAAATAAGTTTATCTTGGTCTCATCAGACCACAGGACATGTTCCAGTAATCCATGTCCTTAGTCTGCTTGTCTTCAGCAAACTGCGTACTTTCTCGTGCATCATCTTTAGACGACAGCCATGCAGACCAATTTGATCCAGTGTGCAGCGTATGGTCTGAGCAATGACAGGCTAACCCCCCACCCCTTCAACCTCTGCAGCAATACTGGAAGCACTCAAATGTCTATTTTCCAAAGACAACCTCTGTATATGACGCTGAGCATGTGCATTCAGCTTCTTTGGTCGACCATGGTGAGGCCTGTTCTGAGTGGAACCTGTCCTGTTAAACTGCTGTATGGTCTGGGCCACCATGCTACAACTCAGTTTCAGGGTCTTTGTAATCTTCTAGCCCATCTTTATGCAGAGCAACAATTCTTTTTTTCAGATCCTCAGAGTTCTTTGCCACGAGGTGCCATGTTGAACTTCCAGTGACCAGTATGAGAGAGTGAGAGCGATAACACCAAATTTAACACACCTGCTTTCCATTCACACCTGAAACCTTGTAACACTAACAAGTCACATGACACCGGGGAGGGAAAATGGCTAATTAGGCCCAATTTGGTCATTTTCATTTAGGGGTGTACTCACTTTTGTTGCCAGTGGTTAAGACATTAATGGCTGTGTGTTATTTTGAGGGGACAGCAAATTTAGACAAGCTGTACACTCACTACTTTACATGTAGCAGTGTGTCATTTCTTCAGTGTTGTCACATAAAATAAAATAATAATAAAATAATTACAAAAATGTCAGGGGTGTACTCACTTTTGTGAAATACTGTACATGCCCCACTCTGAGCACTGGTGTCTCGCTGTATACCTGTTGAGAGTTGGTCTTCATTACCTCCAGTTTCCTAATCTGTGAATTGAAAGTTTTGACATGTGCACTGCCAAAAAAAAAAAAAATTCCGTTTTATTATTTTTTTGCTTTTTTTCGGAAATTCGGAATTCGGAAATGAAAAAATTCGGATGTACGAAAAAAAATTAATTCGGGATTTCGGAATTTCTAAAATTCGAAAATTTAAAAAATCGAAAATTCCACAATTTCGAAAATTCCACAATTTCGAAAATTCAGATTTTTTTTAATTTTCGAATTTAAAATTTTTTTATTTTTCAAATTTTTCATTTTGGAAAATGAAAAATTCCAAAATTCGAAATTTCGAAAATGAAAAATTCCAAAATGAAAAATTTGAAATTTCGAAAATGAAAAATTTCGAAAATTCGAAAATGAAAAAATTCGAAAATGAAAAATTTCGAAAATTCGAAAATGAAACATTTCGAAAATGAAAAATTTGAAAATAAAAAAAAAACTGAAAAATTCAAAATTTCTAAAATTGAAAAATTCGAAGATAAAAAATGAAAAATTCGAAATTTCGAAAATTAGGAATTTCTAAAATTAAAAGAAAAACGAAAAATGTTCATATTTCCGAACTTCCGAACTTCCGAAATTCGGAAATACGAAAATTCGGAAATGTAAAAGTTCGGAAATACGAAATTGAAAATGAAAATTTCGAGAATTATAAAAAAATGAAAAATTCGAAAATTCGAAAATTGAAAAATTCGAAAATAAAAAATGAAAAATTTGACATTTCTAAAATTCTGGATTAAAAAAAAAAAAAACGAAAAATTTAAAAATTTCGTTTTTCACTCCTGTGACCCGTTTTCAGCGGCGAGCGGTCTGAAGTCCGCTCTCCGCTGACGTCACTGCCATCAGTCAAAGCAGTGCGGGGAACACGCGGCAACTCAAATGAAATCGTATGTCCTGCGCCCATCTGAGCATGCTCACAATTACGCCCGGCGTAAATCCTTAGATACGCCGACCCACCGTTTACTCCCAGGGCATAAATACGCCCAGACATGCGCCCTTCGAGTGCAAAAGTACACCCGTCTGATTGTTGGTGGTGTAGGTACTTTTGCTCTCTTCCTGTTGACCATGTCTGCTCGGCGTAGTGGGAATAGGAAGAAGAACTTCTCCCCAGAGGAGTGGGCCATCATAATAGCGACCATGGAGAGATATGACGCTCGCCTCCATGGGGCACAGAGCAAGGACACCAGCAAGGGCGAGAGGGATGAGATCCTGATGCGGATAACCACCCAGGTGAATGCCCTAGGCAATGAGGTGAGGAGGCCCCAGGACATAGCAAAAAAAATGAATGACATGCGCAGGAGGGTCAAGGAGAAGCTGGCCAATATGAGAAGACATGCCAGGGGCACTGGTGGTGGACCAGCCTCTACCATTCGGCTGACTTCTGAGGAGCAGGTGGTTGCCCACTGCATTGAGAGGGAGCAAGTGGAGGGAGTTGAGGGCTATGACTCAGTTGAGCCGGCCTTGAGGACAGGTAAGTGTGTTTTTTCTCCTATCTGGTGTGTAGCATGTGAAGGGGTGGAAGGGAACTTGTGATAAGTGTGTGGGTCCACCAACATGTGAATGTTTTGTGTCATCCGGAGATGTCCAGGAGGGAGCTGGGCCATCTGGTGCCTCTGCCCATCCCACACCATCCCCTGAGCATTATGCCCCTGACCCCCTGGGAAGCCAAGAGGCATTGGTGGAGGGGAGTGGTGCCCAGACCTCCACTGAAGAGGTGATTGAGGAGGATGTGGAACATCTGGGTGAGGAGTTGTCCCTGTATCTGGAAGAGTCCTCCCTCTCGGCTGGTCCGTCCCGGACGTCAAACCTCATATGATCCAGCCCCTCAGGATCCATCCCCAACCCACCCACTCCCTTAAGTCCCTCCCCCTATGCCAGGCCTCAAGCCTCTCCTGGCCCCAGGAAGGCAACCAGGAAGACCAGGGGGGTTCCTGACTTCCTGCCTGAAAATCTCACCAGGGCCCAGGACTCTCAGACCCGCCATATGGGTGAGATGGCCGAGGAGATGAGGCGAGTTGCCGACAGCCTGGCCTCCACGGGCCACGTCAATGATGGCCTGCAAGATGTGGCTGGCAACACTGCAGCTGTGATCACCTGCCTGGGTGAGCTGCAGGCCACAACAGCTATCCCTCGGGGCAGAGGTGAGGTCCCTGACTGAGGCCGTCCAGGGCAACACAGCTGCCATTGAGGCGGAGGGGAGACTGTCGTGACAGGTGCAGTCAGAGACTAACAACATCCTCACCCGCATTGCCGTGGCTTTAGAGGGCAGGCCTCCAGCCATGGAGAGACCGGTGGATGCTCCTCCACCTGATGCCCCCCCACCTGAGCCTTCTACCAGGCAGTTACGGAGCAGTGGCCGTGGCTGTGGCAGCAGCCAGGGCAACTGATTTTTTTGGGTTTGCCTTATTTAGTGCTCTGGTAAAGAGCGTTTTTATTTATTTTGTGCTCTGGTGAAGAGCGTTTTTATTTATTTTGTGCTCTGGTGAAGAGCGTTTTTGTTTTGTTTCAATTACTGCACACGATGAGGCGTGCAGATTATAGTGTGACTGGTGTGTGAATGGGGGGGGTGACACTCCTGCCAGTAAGGGGTGTCACCCTCGGTCGTTGGGGAGAAGTTATCCCCATGACCGTGTGAATATGGTATGAATGGTCAGCGACATAATTGGAGCCTTGACGTGGCGTTGCTGCTCCCAAGTCCTGCATGTTGGACTTGGGCTAATCCAATGTGATGTGGATGTGCTGTGTGTGAGCTAGGGACCACAGTGGTGTGCATGCGTGCATTGTCCTTGTGCCATGATGAATGTGTGTGTTTAACGTGCAAAGATGCGTTCCACGAGGCATCTCCTGACTGCAGTTCCCTCAGCAGACGGGGTAGCCTCGGGCAGGGGGGGAATGTTTGGTTCGGGGGTCAGGTCATCACATATGTCAATCTCCAGGCCCTTTCTCTCGGCAAAGTTGTGCAGAATGCAACATGCCCCGATGATCTGGCACACGTGCATGTGCCCCTCGTGATGTCTGCATCATGGGGTCGGACAGTCATGCCTGTCTCCCATGTCACTCACCAACCAGCCAGCTGTGCCCGTACACATTCTGTTTCAATTCCGTTGGGATGGTGCTTTGACGGTATATGTAGCTGTCGTGGCTGGACCCTGGGTGTTTGGCACGGACGTGCCATTTGAGGCCTTGGCCATCGACTATAACCTGTACGTTGATGGAATGCCAGTGCTTCCGATTGCGGTATATGTGCTCTGTGTCACGGGGGGGCCGTAGTGCCACATGTGTGCAATCAATGGCCCCCACGGTGCGTGGGAATCCTGCAATTCTGACAAAATCCGCCATTGCCTTATTCCGCAGGTGCTCCTGGGTGGGTCTGATGATGTGGTCGGACATGGGTCTGAGGATTGCGGGGACAACCTGGTGCACACATCTGCTCATGCTGGTTTGTGACATCCCAGCCACAACTCCACTCGTACGCTGAAAAGATCCACTGGTGAGGAAATGCAGTGTTGCCAGTGCCTTGACCAGTGGCTGCACTGCATGTGAGCATGTGTCTGGCTGGTGATGTCATCCTGCAGGGTTGTGGTTAATTCCAGGATGGCATGAGTGTTGAATCTGAAGATGCGATACACCTCTGAATCCCCCATGCCAAAGACGTTCATGCGCGTTCGGTATATCCTCTCCCGTGCCCTCCTCCTTCTACGCTCCTGGGCACACACTAGTAGTGCTATGACCATGCCTGCCCCTGGCATGTTGGCATACAGATGTGTTGTCCTGCAAGTGTGGTTGCTCAGCTCGTCCGTAACGGTGCTGCTGAAGCTGCTCTCCAGCTGACCTGCACATGTCTGGTGCAAAGTTACCCCTGCTTTATGAGGGGCAACTTTAGGCCGGACGTACAGCTTACACGCACCGCGCTTAGCCTGCGTCGGGCGGACTTACGTTCGGGAATCGGCGTATCTCCCTCATTTGCATATTTGAATAGGAAATCAATGGGAGCGCAAGATGCGCCCAGCGTAAATATGCGCCCACGCTACGCCGGCGTAGAAAAGTTACGTCGGTCAGAAGAAGCCTATTTTCAGGCGTATCTGGTTCTGTGGGTACGGCGCATAGATACTTTGGCATATATATACACTTACGCCACGCATCTCGAGATACGCCGGCGTAACTTCTTTGAGAATCTGGGCCAGTGTTTCTTGCCCGGTAAAAATGTAACTATTTGCACTGCGCATATGTGACAAAACTGACCAAAAGAAAAAGGATTAATTTGAATAATTTATTGATCGAAATGTGGTCATTACGTGATGGCACTAATGTTTGCTCTCAAGGCCGAGTGTTCGTTTTTGAAAACGAGTTCCAACTCATTTTTGTATAGTGCTTGGCCATCATAACTTTACTTTTTGATGCCTAGGAACAGAACAGCAGAAAGAAAATCTCAAGGATCTTTATCAAATTTATTTATAAAAAATGACCTGTGACAAATCACGATCTCCACCTTGTCCAATGAGAGAACACTTTGCATTAATTGGAAATGTTCATAGGGGTAGATTTTCTAAAACTGGAGCACTCAGAATCTGGTGCATGGTAGCCAATCGGCTTCAAACCTCAGCTTGTTCAATTAAGCTTTGACAATAAAACCTAGAAGCTGATTGGTTTCTATGCAGAAGTGAGCCTGATTTTGCACTCTCCAGCTTTAGTAAATAAACCCCTATTGTGTTCTCTGAATAGTGCCTATGGCAAGCAAGCCTCCTCTGTTCAGTAAGCAGCAGGGCAGATGCTTAGCACAAGACCCAGAAGCTAGCAGCAATCATTGTAGTTTAGTGGTGCCTACTACAGACATGTACATACTTACATTGATCCAAGCTGGACCAATGTAACTATGTACAAATATTCATACCTAAACTTCAGCTTTAAGCTTTTTATTAAACCTATACACACATTTTTTTTAATCTGATTTAGAGGAAAAAACCCTTAGTGCAGACAGGCAGGTGATGGATCTTTCAATGAAGATGAAAGAGGGATGGCCATCTGACCACAGAACTCTAGAAAATAAGTGCTTGTTAATGGAAATTCTTTGTGGTTACTAGCCTGTGCCAAAATTCGGATTCATAGCAAATGGATTTTGGGTACTCTAATCAAGTTTTGAGGGACTTGCATGAAAACTGTGAGAAACGAGTATATAGCTTTACATAAGCTATATACAGTTGTATGCAAAAGTTTAGGAATCCCTGACAATTTCCATGATTGTCATTTATAAATATTTGGGTGTTTGGATCAGAAATTTCATTTTGATCTATCAAATAACTGAAGGACACAGTTATATTTCAGTAGTGAAATAAGGTTTATTGGATTAACTGAAAATGCGCAATATGCATCAAAACAAAATTAGACCGGTGCATAAATTTGGGCACCCCAACAGAAAAATCCTGTCAATATTTAATAGAGCCAACTTTAGCAGAAATAACAGCCTCTAGACGCTTCCTATAGCCTATATTGAGTGTCTGGATTCTGGATGAATGTGTTTTGGACCATTCCTCCTTACAAAACATCTCCAGTTCAGTTAGGTTTGATGGTTGCCGAGCATGGAAAGCCAGCTTCAAATCACCCCACAGATGTTCAATGATATTCAGGTCTGGGGACTGGGATGGCCATTCCAGAACATTGTACTTGTTCCTCTGCATAAATGCCCGAGTAGATTTTGAGCAGTGTTTTGGGTTGTTGTCTTGTTGAAATATCCAGCCCCAGCGTAACTTCAACTTTGTGACTGATTCCTCAACATTCTCAAGTATCTGCTGATATTGAGTGGAATCCATGCGACCCTCAACTTTAACCAGATTCCCAGTACCGGCACTGGCCACACAGCCCCACAGCATGATGGAACCTCCCCCAAATTTTACTGTGGGTAGCAAGTGTTTTTCTTGGAAGGCTGTGTTCTTTTGCCGCGATCCATAACACCCCTTGTTATGACCAAATAACTCAATCTTTGTTTCATCAGTCCACAGCACCTTATTCCAGAATGAAGCTGTCTTGTCCAAATGTGCGTTTGCATACTTCAAGCGACTCCGTTTCTGCAGAAAAGGCTTCTTTCACATCACTCTCCCATACAGCTTCTCCCTGTGCAAAGTGCGCTGAATTGTTGAAGGATGCACAGTGACACCATCTGCAGTAAGTTGATGTTGTAGGTCTTTGGAGGTGGTGCGTGGGCTGTTTTTGACCGTTCTCACCATCCTTTGCCTTTGCCTCTCCAATATTTTATGTGGTCTGCCACTTCTGTCCTTAACAAGAACTGTGCCTGAGGTCTTCCATTTCCTCACTATGTTCCTCACAGTGGACACTGACAGCTTGTATCTCTGCGATAACTTCAAAGAGAACAACAACTTGCAATTGGCCACCTTAAATATCTTTTCTCATGATTGGATGCATCTGTCTATGAAGTTCAAGGCTTAATGAGCTCACCAAACCAATTGTGTGTTCCAATTAATCAGTGCTAAGTAGTTACAGGTATTCAAATCAACAAAATGACAAGGGTGTCCAAATTTATGCACCTGTTGAATTTCGTTTTGATGCATTTTGCGCATTTCCGGTTAATCCAATAAACCTCATTTCACTACTGAAATATTAATGTGTCCTTCAGTTATTTGATAGATCAAAATGAAATTGCTGATCCAAAAGCCAAAATATTTATAAATGACACTCATGTTAATTGTCTGGGGTTCCTAAACTTTTGCATACAACTGTATGTGATGCTTCTGCTTTAGTTGGCTCACTTGCATGTTCAAGAGACAAAGTTGCTGAACTAGTTTGTCAGACAATAAGCTTGCTGATACTATGACCTGCCCATAATGACCATTGATGCCTTGGGAAGAAAAGAAGAAGGTGAGGATAAAGCTATGATAAACTCTATACCATCCCAAGGCACTTGCCACCAAGAGTAAACCCAAGTCTTCATGAGCTCAACACTGCGGTGAACTGACCAGGTAGAGATGAAAGCTTGATTTCTTTCCTGTACTTTGGTTGCTATGGCTTTTGTTGTTCATTTTTCAATATCTTTGCGACAAGATAGAACCTCACAATTCGAATCGCGTTCTGCGATCCACCGACCAAAATCTGGTCAGGGTACCAAAAACTAAATACAAATCCAAAGGAGAAAGAAGGTTTGCTTTCCAGGGTCCTAGACTATGGAACGCTTTACCAACCAGCATTCGGTTGGAGGAAAACCACCTGATTTTCAGAAGACGGATCAAAACTCTGCTCTTTTGAGGTCATGAGTCACAAACAACTAGCGCCCAGAAGCGATTCAGTTCGCATGTGTTGCGCTCTATAAATTTTTTCATTCATTCATTCATTCATTCATTTTATTATTCCTGCATGTCTAGATCTTATGCCGCGTACACACAGTCGTTTTTCGGCATAAAAAAAAATGACATTTCATTTTTAAAAACGTCATTTAAAATCATTGTGTGTGGGCTTCACATCGTTTTTCGGCTTCTGAAAAAACTAAAACAATTTTTTTTCGAACATGCTGCATTTTTTAATGTTGTTTTTCGGGTTGTAAAAAATGATCGTGTGTGGGCTAAAACGACGTTTTAAACCCACGCATGCCCAGAAGCGAGTTATGAGACGGGAGCGCTCGTTCTGGTAAAACTACCGTTCATAATGGAGTAAGCACATTCATCACGCTGTAACAGACAAAAAAGCGTGAATCGTCTTTTACTAACAAGGAATCAGCTAAAAGCAGCCCAAAGGCGAATAGAACTTCCCCTTTAGAGTGCCGTCGTACGTGTTGTACGTCACCGCGCTTTGTTCATCATTTTTCAAAAACGATGGTGTGTGGGCAACATCGTTTTTAATGATGAAGTTGGAAAAATTTTGTTTTTTGGACATGCTGAAAAATGTCTTATTTTTCATGCCGAAAAACGACCGTGTGTACGCGGCATTAGGCTTAAGGCAACGCTAAACATTTTGTTTGAGTAAACATTGCGTCCCTTTTTTTTTTGTCCCCTATTTGTGTACATTTTCGTTTTCCCAGCTTAATAGCAGCATTAATCTCTCAATGATTGCAGTCGTTTATTAGGAATGTTGCACAACTTAAGACTTTTTGTTCGGGAATCAAATTTTTCTTTTTTTCTTTTGTAACAATGAAAACAAGGCTAAACTGGTTCTTATCATGTATGTTTTAATAATTGTTGGGAAAAAGGAAATGAACTGCCTAGACTGTGTGTGTATGTTTAAATGCACTGCTATTGCCTATTGTCCTACTTTACTTTTTATTGCTGATATACTGATAAAATCAAAACAATAATATAACGTAATGGCAATGTACTAAAGCTGGCCATAGATGATTGTGTTTTTTTTTTTTTTTTTTGGCCAGTGGGCTGAATGGAAAAAAAAAAAGAATGGATTCCTCCAAATGGGACATTGTATTCTGCAGTGGGGCCCTCCGCTGTCAGGATGCATTGATCAGCAGCTGTAGCCACCTGATCAAGAAAAAATTTCCAGATTTCGACCCCTCTATGTCCTCCTTAAAGCTAGCCATAGATGGGATTTTCTTTCCTGCAACTACAGGTTGCAGGAAGGAAAATTGCTTGATACCCTTTAACACAGCCAGTGTTGATGGGGGCATCCCTCCTGCAGCGCTATAGTATTCTCCCACTGGGAGGGGGGGTGACCGGGAGAACACACAGTGATTATTGCTAGCAGGTACAGCTGCTGCCAACAATAGAATGAAAAAATGCGACAGGCTATTGTTTTCAAGTTGATTGATCATCTTGGGTACAATCAGCCTACCCAATACGGTTGCCACTTCCTCCCTTTAAACCTGAACACATATGAATTACACAGGTTCTGAGGCTAATTTAATGCAAACAAGGCACTAAGTGAGTTTAATTACCACCTTAATCAGCCACAGAACCTGTGTAATTAGTATGTGTTCGGGTTTAACGGGATGAGGTGGAAACCCTCTACTACCCATACATGGTTTAAATCTTGGCCAATCCCTGCTGAACCGGCCAAGAATCGAGCTGCCTATGGCCAGCTGTACACACAGATTTTTTTTAGTTCAGATTGCAGGCTGATTTATTATTCCACACTTTACAGCACAGATGGAAAAATCTCCTGATAGGGGGTATTGTATTCTGACAGCGGCTGCATCCAATTGCCTAACAATCCCCCCTTCCCCCATGGCTCCTTCAATTTTTTAAATTTAAGAATCTTGTGTGGGTGCCAACAGGGCCATCCATCAATAAAGTGAATATTAAAAATAAAGGAACTGTGGGAGGGGGAATTGTCAGCTGAACAGTGGCTGCATCCAGTCAGATGAAGCCGCTGTTTTGCCGCCAATTGCCTCCAGCTCCTTAAATTTAAAAAATTTAGGGATGTTGAGTGGGAGGGTGCTGATAGGGCAACCCACAAAACGAATTTCATCTGGTTCATCAGGAACTAGCCAAAATTGCCTGCTTATTTCCCTAAAGCCCCCAGACAACTGGACCCTGCTTTACATTTAGTACCAGTGTTCAGGATTTAGTAGCTAGACCAAAATTAAAACGTTGTATAGTATACACCAGTAAAATATATACTTCCTATATAACACACATATCGACTTGCCTTTTAATATACAACTTTTTCACATGGTTTGTACAGTAGTAACAATGAAGAAGGAATATAAACTGAAATATATAATTACACGGTTCTCCGTTCACAGGGTGCTACTGAGGGATGGGGAATAGCTTACAGTTTAAATGCTAAGTATATGCATTAATCATGAGGCAGGGATAATATCAAGTGACTGTATCACATTACCAATGCAATATGCCATAATTTAAAGCTATTCCTATGTATTGTGTCAAGATATAGGACCTCATTTAATACAACATTATAAATAGTTGTATGCTGGAGCCATTATTAGTGAGCCATTAGCTTTTAATATATCTACGGTATGTAGTTCTAAAATGATTGATGAAAGGGGTTACCAGTCCATTGCTTAGGGAGATTGACCCTATCCTGGTGAACATTCTCAGTGAGTCTACATTTACATAGCTAAATAGCAGTGACCAGGGGTGGTCGCGGGCAAGAACCAGCCCATTCTTGCCACTGCTTGTACATAATGCATCCACACGTGTGTGAACAGTTGCAGATGTCAGAGTCAAGTCTATGGCCAGTGCCACCACTGTTCACCTGTAACCACTCATCTGAGCAGTAATGCAGGCTATACATGGGTCGACCTCTGAATGAATTTTCTTTTTATGTGTTCTGTGATCTGATGGTGCCACCATTGATTTCGAAATTCTATCAACCAAGCCTTCAATTTCTCCTCATGTTGCTACAGAAAATATTTTTCGTGGCCGGGAATCTTCTTTTCTTTCCAGGTCACAGCTCGTGCGCATTTCTTTTTCAACAATATTTCTCGCACGATTCTCCCATCATTGATTTAAAAATGTTTGTTTTTCCAAAAATTTACAACATGCCCGATCACTCAAATTCAATGGTCGTATGAAAACCATCTGTTGCTACGGCCCACTAATGGTGCGAAATTCAAACTAAAATTCTAAGTTACGATTCTCGAAAGAAAATTATTTCGGAATTCGACCCATGTATGTCTGGCTTTACATGTAATAGTCTCCAGCCAACCCTGGACACAGCCAGTGTGCATCCAGGGGCAGCGTTTCTGCCAGGGCTGGACTGGGACAAAAATTTGGCCCTGGACTTCATCCAGACTGGCCCACTTTGACAAGTCTCTCCCATGGCAGCCGGACAACTCCCGCACCCTTCCCCCGGCCACCCAAGCCCCCTCTCCCCCTTCACTAGCCACTAGCCATTCTACTTTATTAGAGTAGAATGACTGGTACTGGTACTCTTATAGGCAGTACCAGTGGGGAAGCATGACATTATTTCACCCGGGGCAAAAAATCAGTTCGGTGCCCCCCCTTATGGGACAAGGTTAGGCAGAAGTGAGAAACTCCCAGGCCATAGCTGTTGAGTCAGCTGTCTGTCCCTTCCCCCATGCTCCTCTGTTGTCCCCCCTGCTCCTCTGGTCCTCCCTCTGCTTCTCTGTTCCCCCCCAGGTGAGCACTGCGGGGAGGGAGAGGGAGATGAGCGCTGCGGAAAGGGAGAGACAGAGGACCGGAGGGGGGGGTGGCGGTCCGCTGTCACTGAAGCCGGCCCACTAAACCATCGGCCCACCGGGAAACTCCCTGTAGTCCCAATGGCCAGTCCATCCCTGGTTTCTGCTGAATTTTGGCTGTACACAAACAATTTCCATCTAACTGACTGACCATAGCGCAGAGTGTTGCTGTGTGTCCAGAGGTGGCAATGCGTTACTTGTTATGGTGACAACTGTCCAAGAAAGCATTTCCCTTAATTAGGAAAAAAAACATTCTACCACTACTTTCATGACAGGAAACTGAAGATGGCCATATACAGTTACATTATTTTGTTCAGCCTGTGGACTGAATGAAAGAAGAGTGATTTGGTTCCTCTAACCATGATATACAGCATGGATGGACGAATCTACCACTGTGGCCATTGTATTGTCATAGTCTGCACCAGTGGCTCTCAGAATGCCCAAACAGCAGCTGCATCGGATTGCATTTTCCATTCAGCTCCTTTATTTTTCCCAATCAAAAGATGGCGTGTGGGAGAGTTGCTACAGAGCCACCCACTAAGTGAATTTTGGCCGGTTCATTGAAAACAGAGCTGAAAAACGTGTTTTAGCTATTCTGTACTCCCAAAAGATCTTGTCTCTCTGAACTCGATTTGGGGATGCCACCATCACTACTAATATTATGCAAACACTACAAAAATCCTGTAATGGGACTTTTTAGGGCAAACCAAACAATGTTCTATATTAAAAAATCATGACTTTATTTTATAACATAAAATCTCAAAAGGCGATGTATACAACATCCGTAATCTCCAAGGCAATTTTTTAACATGTATATTTAAGCAAATACCACCCCCAGTGCGGACTCATGGTATGTAACCACACAAGGAGCAGGCTTCTCCAAAGGGGAGCACTTATGGCACACTAAGACCGCAAGGGGCAAAAATACATCAACCTTCACCTGAGCCCAAATTTTTGTGATATTATGGCATCTGATTACTCACCTTCTATGTTGCACCAGGAGAGGACTTTGCTATCAGAATCATGAATGATACAAATATCTATGTAAATGGTACACTCATCCCTGAAGAAGAAAACAGATACAAAAATTCGAAACACGTTGGATTTCCCAGTCTAAGGACTTTTTGTTGTTTATAAACAGTGTGGTTACATACTATGAGTCCGACACGGGGGTGCCATTTACTTGAATATACATGCTAAAACATTGCCTTGGTGAAACTGATGTTGCACACATCATCTTTTAATATTTTTGTAATATTTTATGTTGATGGGAAATAAAGTAATTATTTTATATATATATTATTATGCAGAATTTATGTAGCGCCAACCACGATTGCCAACATCAGTAAATTTACTGACAATTTGTATCAATTAGTGACTTTTACAACTGTCCGTAAATATCAGGACATTGATTATCAGCACAGCCCAATCAGATGTGCCACCACAGCTGCCATAAAGGTGCCCATCAGCTGCCAGTCAGTGCCCCATCAGAAACAGCTTAGGTGCCCATATCAGTGCCAGTTAGTGCCCACCTCAGTGCCCTACAGTAACACCTGTCAAACCTCATCAGTGCTGCATTCGGTGCCGCCTATTAGTGCCCAACAGTGCTGCATATCAGTGCCCATCAATTCTACATATCCATGCCCATCAAAACTAAATTGTATAACCAAAACAAAGAAAAACTTTTTTAGTTTGTTTAGCAAAAAAATAAAAACCCCACCAAAAGAGAGGCTCTATTTGTGGGAAGAAAATTATAAACATGTAGTTTGGGCACAGTGTTGCATGACAGCACAATTGTCATTCAAAGTGCAACAGCGCTGAAAATTGTCCTGGGAAGGAAGGGGGGGGGGGGGAGGGAATTGCCTGGTATTGAATGGTTAAACTGGTTAAATATCGATTGTCTTAGTAATAGGAGTTCTGTCATTTTTCAGGTTGCCAGTAAAAAATGTGCTCTGTCAGTAAATTTCCAATGTTTTGTCAGTAAAAAATGCCCGGGAGCTTGGCAACCCTGGTGCCAACAGTTTGCGCAAATACTTTAAAAGCTAAGTTTGCCTTCTGCATAAAGGTGACTATGCAGGGCCCCAGTAGGTTAAAAAAAAAAACATTGATTAACGTGAGTGCCATATTTTTAGGATATTGGTGGCACCCCCCAAGCTTGGCCAAAAATCTCCCATATACAGTAATTATCATTGCCACGTCCTGCCTTGTTGCTATGACACTCGATATATTGGACACTCGATATATTGGACACTCGATATATTGGACACTCGATATATTGGACACTCGATATATTGGAAACTCGATATATTGGACACGCCATCTCAGCATCACAGGAGCGAGCGCTCTCCCTGGTTGCAAAGCCCCGCATGAGCAGCATGTTCTCTCTCCTCCTGTTGCATGGATTGCATCCAGTCTCCCTGATTGGATGCAATCCATGCATCTTTATTGTAGTCTGTAATGTTCAATGTTAATACAAAACGAAGGCCAGTTTTCTTGTAGTTTTTGTCTAACACCCTCTCGCATTAATACCGATATTCCAGTATTTGTGTGCTTCCCTGTATGGGCAAACACTGCTTCCTATCATTATAAGGAGATGACAGCTCTTCTGTCCTCATAAGTTTTAAGTCTTCCATGACACGCTATGACTTGCCCCTTCTTTGTAAGTCTCCTGCCCCTTTGTATTTGGAAAAGGGTTACACATGTCATAAACTTTGACTTTTTGCCCTAGCCTGTGCAAGACTCAGCAGGAAAGAGGAATGGTTCTCGCCCGTGCATTCCAGACCCTGCAGGCTAGGTAGGGATCCAACTGATGTTGCAAAGAAAGGTACCACATGCCAAGCCTTGCAGGTTGATCACTCCCATGGCATGACAAACGTAACAACCGAGAGGTCACAAAGGGCGAGCATTTCCTCACTTAGCGCAGGCACGTTATTACATTCCATCAAGAATTTTAGGGAAACTGTCTGGCCTCCAGCCTTTAGGAAGTTAAAGCTGCAGGTTTGTACTGTGCAGTAAAATATATTTTTGGTCTAAAATCCAGAGCTTTTATTGGCTCGTTAATGAGACTCCTGGGAGTCATATATGGAGAATGTGAAGGCAAAAATTCAGACTGAAAACACTGGTGATGTAAGTTGAACTGTATGCGAATAGTTCTAAAAACTTTGCTGAGCAATAAATTAACGGACAGGAAGGTGGCTGCAAAAAATATAGTCTAGAGGTCACTAATACACACATAAACAAAGGAAAGGCAGAGGATGTGGCGCACGGTAGCCATTCTTAAATGTTTATGAGATAAATGACACCTTCATTTAGAGTTCTAGGAGCATAATACATGTATGTGAAAAATATGGCCCTGGGGCTAAATCGGAAATCATACAGAGTGAGATTGTATCTCAAATCTCTAAGTGTAGCATTGTATACAAAAACTTGGGTCACATAAGAATGTACTGCAAAACTCTGTTTATCTAACGCAAAAAAGTTTTTTCTTTTTTTCATTTCGTCTAGCGTGGGGAACAGTTAAAGTACCACCTGTGCCCCTTTGGGGTGATTTTCCTTCATTTTCTGAGAAAAATCTATTCAAAATCAAGAATATACCTCCTGCATACACTTTACACCTACCAAAACTCTGTAGTATTGAACTATATTAAACTTGTTTGCACAATACTAAAAACTATAGTTAAACTAAATAAAACTAATAAACAGTGGTGGCTGGTGCTCAAAATTTTTGGGGGGGCACAAACAAACCAAAAAAAAAAAAACACATCAATTGCAGCCTCACTGTGTCCATCAAATGTCGCCACTGTGCCATCAATTGTCGCCACTGTACCATCAAACGCAGCCACTGTGCCATCAATTGTCGCTAATGTGCCCATCAATTACTGCCAGTTTGCCCCCTGTAAAATGCAGCCAGATTGCCCAAAATAACGGCACCCCCCCCCCCCCCCCCGCCAACACTTGCCTTTCTCGGGTCAGCCATCCTCCTCCACGATCCCTCGATGTTGTTTCAGCCAATCAGGTGACCGGTAACCAGGCACGGTGAACCTGATTGGCTGAGACGCGTGTCGGTGTCAACCAGGGACCGCACACCCTGTGTGTCCTCTGGTTAACCATTTGGAAGCTGATTAGAACCCACAGACTGTAATCGGGAAGCCGCTGGCTCTGATAGACTCTTCCAAAACACACCAACTGCTGTTATTCAGATGGCTGGCGCTCAACAGGGGGCTGGCCAACTGAATAGTGGGCGGCAGCGGGGACAATACATAGATTCATTCAATGCATGAATCTATGTATGTTGAGTGAGTGGGTGCAGGAGAGTAGGGGCGGCGCACCTGCGCCCATATTGGACGCACCACCACTGCTAATAAACTATATTAACCACTTAACACCCGCCCGCCGTCAAATGACGGCGGGCGGAATGCTCTATTGTTCTGACATGACGTCCTGTCATTTTAAGCCGCTAGGGGGCGCGTGCGCACACCCGTCGCGTCACTGGGAACACAATGCGTGTGCCCGGCGGCCGCGATGGCCGCCGGGCACCCGCGATTGCCCAGTAACTGAGCAGGGACGTGGAGCTCTGTGTGTAAACACAGAGATCCACGTCCTGTCAGGGAGAGGAGACCGATGCTGTGTCCCTTGTACAAAGGGACTCAGATCGGTCACCTCCCCCAGTCACCCCCCTCCCCCTACAGTTAGAACACTCACTAGGCTACACATTTAACCCCTTCCCCGCCCCCTAGTGGTTAACCCCTTCCCTGCCAGTCACATTTATACAGTAATCAATGCATATTTATAGCACTGTCCACTGTATAAATGTGAATGGTCCCAAAAATGTGTCAAAAGTGTCCGCTATAATGTCACAGTCCCGAAAAAAATCGCAGATCGCAGCCATTCCTAGTAAAAAAAAAAATCATTATGTCCCCTATTTTGTAGGCAATATACCGTATTTATCAGGGTATTGCGCGCACCCCCAACCTAGAAGGGAAATTTTAGAAAAAAAAAATAAAAATACTTAGTTTGAATGCCCCTCGTTGGTGTCTTGCCCGTCGTCCATCGGCGGCCTTGTCCGGTCCGGCGTCCGTCTGCGGCCTCGGTGGTGTCCTCCCACGCTGTCTCTCAGTCGAATCCCTGCTTCCCGCGCTGAGTTTGAACTGCGCCACCGACATATACCGAGCGCAGTACACTCGGGCACGTTCGGCCACGCTCGGCTTCTCACGCATAGGCGTGGAGGCTAGGAGGCGTCACAGAGCGTGATCGCGAGCGAAGCCGAGCCTGGCCGAATGTACCCGAGTGTACTGCGCTTGGTATATGTCGGCGGCCCAGTTCAAACTCAGTGCGGGGAGCGGGTATTGGCATATATCGCGCACCCGGGGAAAAAAGTGCGCGGTATAGGCCGATAAATACAGTAACTTTTGCGCAAAGCAGTCACTATACTGTTGTTGAGATTTTTTTTTTTTACCAAAAATATGTAGAAGAATACGTATCGGCCTAAACTGAGAAAACATTTTTTATTTTTTTTAAATATGGGATATTTATTATAGCAAAAATTAAAAAATATTGTGTTTTTTTTTAAAAATTGACGCTCTTTTTTTGTTTATAGCCCAAAAAATAAAAACCGCACAGGCGATCAAATACCACCAAAATAAAGCTCTATTTGTGGGAAAAAAAAGAATGTCAATTTTTGTTTGGGAGCCACGTTGCACGACCGCGCAATTGTCAGTTAAAGCGACGCAGTGCTGGAAGCTAAAATCTCGTCTGGGCAGGAAGGGGGTGTATGTGCACAGAAGGCAAGTGGTTAAACTACTAAACTATCCAATTAACCAGACCCTTGTACTTGTTTGTACAATCTTCTTCAGATATACCATCAGTAATGTGTGGGGTGAGCTTTAGACAGTTGTCACTGGAACAATCGCCCTTTTTGGAGTATATTCCCTCTATTGCTGACCTGCTGACCACTTACAAGTTTGGATTTTTCCCCACTTTGAGACCGGATTCGCACTTGTGCGGTGCGAATTTCAGCTCTCTTATCTCTGCAGAGAGATAAGAGAACTGTTCAGCAGATCATCTCCGTTTTAGCTGCGAATTTGGAGACCTGGGAGAGGCGAGGGGGAGGGGGGAAGTGTATTGAGGTGAATGAGTGAAATCCTGAAGAGAAATGAACACATCTGCGAATTAGATGCGTGCCCATAGAAGATAATGGGCCTGAATTTGCAGCTGAGCCGCACCGCAATGCCTAGAAAACGCACACGTTTTTTCGGCAATGTGCAGTGCGATGTGACCCAGCCTCATTGAAATCAATCTATTTTATAATGTTATGCGAATTGAATGCAGATTAAGCCGCAACCAATTCACATAAGTGTGAACCCGGCCTTAGGGCCAGTTCACTCCACATGCAGTCCAGTGCGTTTTTTTCTGCATCATGGAATGTAGGTTATATGGTTTCCACTGGCATAGTTCACACCAGTGCGGTCAGTTTCAGGACGTTCCAGAAAAAAAGTATGTGCTGCATTTTTCCTGCTATTAACTATACTAGAATGTGGTAAAACACATCAAAATGCCACAGAATGGAACACATCAAAAACGCAACAGACTCCAGTACAGTGGGGGAAAAAAAAGCATCTGGAATGCGGTCTGGTTCGCACCACAAAAACGCACTTCAGATCCGTTCCGTATGTATTTCTGCATGCCGGTTTTTAGCGCGTTCCTGTGCGTTTTTGATGTGTTTCCAGATGGATTTTTTTCTTATTTTTTCACTGTACTTGGGTCTGGTGCATTTTGGATGCGTTCCAGTGCGTTTTTTATGCGTTTTACCACGTTCCAGCACAGTCCAGTGCAGGAAAAATGCAGCGTGTTGTACTTTTTATTCTGGAACTGGAATGCCCTGGAACTGACCACACTGGTCCACCACAGGATTTTAAAATGCCTCAGCAAGCAGGAACTGATAAGCGTTTGCATGCATGAGGCCTATCAAATGCAGTCACTGTTTGTATATTGATGCAACAAGCAGTGGGGAAATTGATTTTCAGGCTGAAGAAGGGAAATCGAGTCATGTATGGCCAGCTTTGGTTACCATGGCAAAGAAAAATGCATACACACTTTTAATTGGGCTTTGCTTGTTTTAGACATTCTTTCCACTAGTCCATTTAAAGAATGTTGACTTCAATTTCAAACACAAGTGCAGTTCACACTACCTTGCTGAACGTGCCCACACAAAACATCCACCATTCAGGTGTATGGAACGCAAATTGGGCACACTGGCATGTACTGCAAGCATATTCACAGTAGAGATAAACAGGGCTGCTGTTAGAAACCATGGGGCTCTGTACAGCCTACCTGATAGCCCCGCCCCCCAGCCTTGGTGGGTGCAGGTGTATGACCCTGGACACAACTCCAGATACATGAACAAACCACTCGTTTCACATGGTTTTACATTTATTAACCACTTCAGCCCCGGAAGAATTTACCTCCCTCCTGACTAGTGCACTTTTTGCGATTCGACACTGTGCCGCTTTAACTGAAAATTGCGTGGTCGTGCGACATTGCACCCAAACAAAATTGATGTCCTTGACAGGTGTATGGCTTGAACCTATAGTTCCCAAACCTCTGGAAAGCCAAATGTTGAGTAGGGCCACTCTAAATTGATTCCAAGTGTGACATTGGCAATAAGGAAATAAATAGTAGTGTATAAATCTTCAGCTCCTGGACAAACTCCATGCAGCTGCTGGCTATCTATTTCAGCACAAACAGTAAGTGACAGGTGCATTGCATCAGCATAAGTATATTTTGCTTATTCAGTTTGGACTTTTGCTATGCAAGCACTACACTGAAATAAAACCTCTTCAGACTTCCATTTTTCTTAGCTGGACCCTAGACAAATAAAAGCCACCAAATTGCAGCAGTCACTTACCTAGCACAACTGTCTCAGTACGTGTATAATGCGATAGAATTCAGCTATTGGCACACACATGTGGATTCTACAATTATGTATAGACAAATATTGCGCAGCTCCAATTGTCCTGTGTAGGGAAGGCCTGGATCCCAGTGCGTTTTATTATTTATGTCTCTGCTCTATCTTTGGTAGATTTTTTTTATAACAATTCCTACCCATCTGCTTGTGGTGTGCAGTCATTTTAGCGATTTAATAAAGCCACCGTTGGGTACAATTTAATGAAAGCCAGGGGGAAGGGAATGGATTAATTCTAGTTAAGATGATGTGCTTGCAGACGTGCGTTTGTTGAAAAAAAAAAAAAATTAAATATAAGGGAGGAATTTTGGAATAGATAGTGGGGTAGATTCAGAGAGCAATTACGCCGGCGTATCCATAGATACGTCGCGTAATTGCTAAGTAGCGCCGGCGTATCTACTTTCTGTATTCAGAAAGCTAGATACGCCGACTTTAGCCTAAGATACGACTGGCATAAGTCTCTTACGCCGTCGTATCTTAGGGTGCATTCTGACGCTGGCCGCTAGGTGGCGCTCCCATAGATGTCAGCGTAGAGTATGCAAATTACATACTTACGCCGATTCACGAACGTACGTGCGCCCGGCGGTATTTTTTTACGTCGTTTGCGTCGTAAGGCTGCTCCTGCTATTAGGAGGCGCAGCCAATGTTAAGTATGGACGTCGTTCCCGCGGCGCGAGTTGAAAATTTTACGTCGTTTGCGTAAGTCGCCCGTGAATGGCGCTGGATGCCATTTACGTTCACGTCGATACCAATGACGTCCTTGCGACATCAATTACGGCATTGCACGTCAGGAAATTTTAGGGACGGCGCATGCGCAGTACGTTCGGCACAGGAACGCGTCTAATTTAAATGATCCACGCCCCCTACGGGATCATTTGAATTACGCACGCTTACGCCGGCACCTTTTACGCTACGCCGCCGCAACTTTATAGGCAAGTGCTTTGTGAATCAAGCACTTGTCCATAAAACTTGCGGCGGTGTAACGTAAATGTCATATGTTACGCCGCCGCAGTTTTGCGCGCCCCTACCTGAATCTAGGCCAGTGTGATTTGGGAGATGCAAGATTGTTATATGAAGGTAAGATTTTCTGTGCAACCACAACTAGCTGGGTTAAAACCAATGAGTTACTGGTGTTGTTTTTAGTGCATCTACACAATAGGGGTGGAATGCGTTTGTTTGTGTTGTGCCTCGGGGATACTGATGGACAGAAGCATGGAAATAAAAGGATCTGGTTGTTTTCAATACAGAAGGCTTTGGAAAAGACAATAGGGGTCAGTTAGGAAAGTGTGGCATAAGAAAGAGATCAATGATGGTATTGTCTTCTCTAGACTCTGATCTTTTCATGTATAATGATGGAAATCCAATTATATCTCAAGAACATACACGTCCAGTCTGTCAGCAATTTAATGAAAGTGTTTGTACATTTTTGTAGCCATGGTGCCTTCACTTGGCACAAGATTAGGAGGTTTTCTATAAGTACAGTGCCTTGAAAAACTATTCATACCCCTTGAAATTTTCCACATTTTGTCATGTTACAACCAAAAACGTTAATATGTTTTGTTGGGATTTTATGTAATAGATCAACACAAAGTGGCACATAATTGTGAAGTGGAAGGAAAATGATAAATGGTTTTCATTTTTTTTTACAAATATGTGAAAAGTGTGGTGTGCATTTGTATTCAGCCCCCCTGAGTCAATACTTTGTAGAACCACCTTTCGCTACAATTACAGCTGAAAGTCTTTTTGGGGATGTCGCTACATCTAGATAGTGACATGTTTGCCCATTCTTCTTTGCAAAATAGCTCAAGCTCTTTCAGATTGGATGGAGAGCATTTAAGTCTTGTCACAGATTCTCAATTGGATTTAGGTCTGGACTTTGACTGGGCCATTCAAACACATGAATATGATCTAAACCATTCCATTGTAGCTCTTGCTGTATGTTTAGGGTTGTTGTCCTGCTGAAAGGTGAACCCTCTGCCCCAGTCTTGTCTTTTGCAAAATCTAACAGGTTTTGTCCTAAGATTGCCCTCTATTTGGGTCCATTCATCTTTCCATCGACTCTGACCAGCTTCCCTGTCCCCTTTGAAGAAAAGCATTCCCACAACACGATGCCACCACCATGTTTCATGGTGGGGATGGTGTGTTTAGGGTGATGTGCAGTGTTAGTTTTCCACAACAAATAGCGTTTTGCTTTTAGGCCAAAAAGTTAAATTTTGGTCTCATCTGACCAGAACACCTTCTTCCACGTGTTTGCCGTGTCCCCCACATGGCTTCTCACAAACTGCAAATGGGATTTCTTATGGCTTTCTCTCAACAATTACTTTCTTCCATAAGGACCAGATTTGTGGAGTGTACGACTAATAGTTGTCCTGTGGACAGATTCTCCCACCTGAGCTGTGGATCTCTGCAGCTCCTCCAGAGTTACCATGGACCTCTTGTCTTCTTCTCTGATTAATGCTCTCCTTGCCCGGCCTGTCAGTTTAGGTGGACGGCCATATCTTGGTAGGTTTGCAGTTGTGCCATATTCTTTCATTTTTTGGGTGATGGATTGAGATGTTCAAAGCTTGGGATATTTTTTATAACCTAACCCTACTTTAAACTCCTCCACAACTTTATCCATAACCTGTCTGGTGTGTTGCTTGGTAATAAGTTACAGTATGTGTGAAAATCGTTAATTATAAATATAAAAAGCCCAAAGTTTATCAAAACCTACATATTGATCAAGGAATGCCTTTATATTCCAAAGATCACCACTGTGTATAAAATGTCACCAGTATATAGGTTCAAATGCACTAACTGGGTAGTGTGACTCAAATATTTTTAACATAGTCAGATGGGCATCAGGAGACTAAGCTCTCCCAGACTTTAAAACTGTGTAGCAAATCCACCATCCGTTCCCACATCAGTCCCAGTAAACTTCTCACTCAGTAGGTCAATTGTCATAGAAGCAAAAAGAATCTCTACATAGTGTAAAACCATTTATATTGAATTTAGAAGAAGAAGAATATTGCACTTGCATTCAACAGGAAGAAAACAGGCATGTCATCATAAAATCCAATAATCATAGTAATCCAAGGCAGTTGTTAGATGAACATCAACTCGACATGTTTCTCTGATAAGACATCATTTGGAGTATGACTATCCCATTTTCCACTGCGTTTATATAGTAGGACCAATAAACACTCATTATCTTCTATCTGTGACACTTTCTACCTCGTATATCATTTCCATGATGGTGCTCGGAGTGTGTTTCAAGCCTCGGTTTGATTTATGTAACTGAGCATGTACCATTCCAAGCCTCGATCTCATAACAGATCGAGATTTGTTAGGGCAGCGCATGTGACCTTTCTTTACCAACACCAACTACAGGAGGAGCCTAACAGAGTGTAATGATCCCGGAAATAACTCCCATGTTTTTACAGCCTGGTGTGTTCCTTGGCCTTCATGATGCTGTTTGTTCTAAGGTTCTCTAACAAACCTCTGAGGGCTTCACAGAACAGCTGTATTTATACTGAGATTAAATTACACACAGGTGGGCTACTTACTAATTAGGTGACTTCTGAAGGTAATTGGTTCCACAAGATTTTAGTGTAGCGCCTGTGTACTTTCAGTCCAGGTGCTATCTTAAATTTAGAGGGGGATGAGAGAGTTAGTTTACTCTCATCCAGCTAATTCATGTAGATTAGGCCTCTACTCTAGCTGGGCTGTACTGCCAGTTCATTCTGTGTTCCAGAGATACCTTTCCATCTCTGGGCGACAGGTGACAGCAGTGGAGTTCAGTCTGAAGCGCCTCTTGCCAGCAGCCAATCAGAGGAGTTTCTCCCTCGTGGGGCATGCTGGGGGAGGGTACTTCTAGGGGAGACGCCATTTTGTGAGGTTCGTCTTCTGCTGGTTCCGGGTGCAGCACCCACCTTCAGGGTGTGCGCACATCACAGGCCCCGGCGATATAGCCTACCAGGCCGGAGCGCACGTGCTACGCGGTGTCCTTGGTTCCGGGACCATGATGGCCCGGAGCAATTGAAGCTGTGTTGGGGCCCCAGTCATCTACTGGGTCCCCAAATTTCTGAAGAAGATCCCAAGCGAGTTGTGCTGTTCGGTGGGGAGTCAGTCTGAGGAGAGCCCGGAGGCAGGCAATCCAATAGGGCCTAGACAATCCATCGGGGATCGAGGTGACCGGACATTGACAGTTTGTTTGATGGCAACCTGTCAGTCGGTAACCATTTGAGAGACTACCTGAGGGAGATTTGGGCACTAATTTATCAAGGAGGATTTACCTCACTACCTATGTTCTGGAGAAGGGACCTGTGGCAGAGGTCCCGTTCTGACCCGTCAGTTCTATTAAGTCTGTGGCAGAGACTTATTTTCTCCTCCGAGTGATACCCTGGCTGCCAGGTCGGTGTTAGAGGCCTGTCCAGGTACACTATACCCCCCCCCCCCTCCCGGCTGAGGGGCGACGAAAGTGAGTGTGTTATTTGAAGCAGGACTGCTTCTGTTCTATCCAGGCCTGAATCTGCAACTTCTCCTCTTCACCCATCTTTCTCTATCTACCTCAAGTTCACTGTTTGCCGTGTTGGGCAAGAATAAAAGCACAGAAAATGACACCCTGCTGTTTGGACATTCCATTACTGCTCTCATCATCATCATCATCATCATCATCATCATCATCATACCCCTAGACGCATCACAGAAGGTTAACACGCCATCCCAAATCTAACCAGCGACTCCTGCGGGGATAGCGCTACATTAGTTAGGGGTATCAGAGTAAAGGGGGCTGAATACAAATACACCCCACACTTTTCAGATATTTATTTGTAATCAAATAAAAAAAAAATGTATCCACTTTGCAATTATGTGCCACTTTGTGTTGGTCTATCACATAAAATCCTCATAAAATATATTTTTTTGGCTTGTAGCATGACATGTGAAATATTTCAAGGGGTATGAATACTTTTTCAAGGCGCATAGGGGAAGTTTTTACTACAGCAATCATCGGCCAAAAGCTTATTTTACTGGTGAATAACAATCAATTGCAATGCATTGGAACTATGAACTGTAGCCTATGGGGCAATAAACACGAATGGCAAACTGCACCAAATGATACCATTCAATACTCCAATTGTCTGATCATTTGTACATGTAACTACATGTGTTGTGGTCACTAGTGAATGAACATGAGGGATCACAGGTGATTTTAGTAGCAATTTTGCCCATACCCATGTGTACAAAGCCTAACTCATGGGTTTTTCATTTAGTTTATTTAATGTACTACCTGACAGTTCAGCTTTCTTTTACAATTAAGCAGGCCATACATTATGGTGTGCACCAAATGCTTTCCCACCAGCAGAATAAAATCGGACTAAAAAACAGACAGACTGGTTGTACTAAAGTCGATCAATGGATCAACTTCAGTATAGCCAGCCTGCCCATAGATAGATCAAAATTTGTCCGGTTCCTGATGAACTGGCTGAATTTAGATCAGTCTATGGCCGGCTTTAGAAGTACATTTCAAGCCAAATTATACAGATTAGTTGGACGGATTTTACAACAGGCATGGTAAACCTATTTAAGTGTAAGGGTTACCATATACACTACAATCCTTCTACAATCTCACTTATGCATAATTGCTATTTATGCATTTTAATGAGTGAAATAAGTATTTGATCCCCTATCAATCAGCAAGATTTCTAGCTCCCAGGTGTCTTCTATACAGGTAACGAGCGGAGATTAGGAGCACTCACTTAAAGGGAGTGCTTCTAATCTCTGCTTGTTATCTATCTGTTTAAAAGACCTGTCCACAGAAGCAATCAATCAGATTCCAATCTCTTCACCATGGCCAAGAACAAAGAGCTGTCCAAGGATGTCGGGGACAAGATTGTAGACCTACACAAGGCTGGAATAGGCTACAAGACCATCGCCAAGCAGCTTGGTGAGAGGGTGACAACAGCGTGATTATTCACAATGGAAGAAACACAAAATAACCTTGTTCAGGGGCTCCATGCAAGATCTCACCTTGTGGAGTTTCAATGATCATGAGAATGGTGAGGAATCGGCCCAGAACTACACGGGAGAATCTTGTCAGTGATCTCAAGGCAGCTGGGTCCATAGTCACCAAAAAAACAATTGGTAACACACTACACCATGTGCAGCGCTTGCAAGGTCCACCTGCTCAAGAAAGCACATGTACAGGTCCGTCTGAAGTTTGCTAATGAACATCTGAATGATTGAGAGGAGAACTGGGTGTAAGTGTTGTGGTCAGATGAGACCAAAATCAAGCTCTTTGGCATTAACTCATCTTGCCATGTTTGGAGGAGGAGGAGGAGGAGCAATGCTGTCTATGACCCCAAGAACACCATCCCCACCGTCAAACACAGGGGTGGAAACATTATGCTTTGGGGTGTTTTTCTGCTAAGGGGACAGGACAACTTCACTGCATCAAAGGGACGATGGCTGGGGCCATGTACTGTCAAATCTTGGGTGAGAACCGCCTTCTCTCAGCCAGGGCATTAAAAAGGGGTCGTGGATGGGTATTCCAGCATGACAATGACCCAAAACACACGGCCAAGGCAACAAAGAAGTGGCTCAAGAAGTACATTAAGGTCCTAGAGTGTCTGAGCCAGTCCCCAGACCTTAATCCCATTGAAAATATGTGGATGGAGCTGAAGGTTTACGTTTCCAAACGTCAGCCCAGATACCTTAATGACTTGGAGAGGATCTGCAAAGAGCAGTGGGACAAAATCCCTCCTGAGATGTGGGCAAACCCGGTGGCCAACATTTGACCTCTGTGATTGCCAACAAGGGTTTTGCCACAAAGTACTAAGTCGTGTTTTGCAAAGGGGTCAAATACTTATTTCATTTATTAAAATTCAAATAAATTTATAACTTTTTTGAAATGCGTTTTTCTGGATTTGTTTGTTGTTATTCTGTCTCTCACTGTTAAAATAAACCTACCATTAAAATTATAGACTGATCATTTCTTTGTCAACAGGCAAACATACCAAATCAGCAGGGGATCAAATACTTTTTACCCTCACTGTATTAACCCCCATAGCATCGGAAGATCACAGCTATGGGGGAAGCAGAGGAGTTTGGATTTCAACTAAAACGGCAGCCACCAGCACACCAGCTTCCCTTTAAGACCCCATTCACACTGAACACCGCCCCGCGCTATTGGGAAAGAGCCGCTAAAGCTTTACCGGCACTGTGTGGGCGGGGAGCGGGGCGCTTTAAACCCCAAAGAAGGGGTTAACAAGGAGATACAAGTGCCAGAAAAGCACTGCTGCTTAAGCGCTTTGCTGGTGCTTCAGCAGCGCTGCCCACCGCTCCCGCAATGCCACAAAGACGCTGTTTACAGGACTTTTTGCCCTCCCCAGTGTGAAAACACTCAGGCTTTCCCACTGGGGGGGGGGGTTGAGAGGCACTTTACAGGTGCTATTTTTAGTGCCTGTAAAGCGCCTCAGTGTGAAAGTAGTAGTGATCCGTGAAAAAAAAATTATAAACCAGAACAAAGTAGTCCTCTATTGCAGTGTTTCCCAACTCCAGTCCTCAAGGCACACCAACAGGTCATGTTTTCAGTCTTTCCATTATTTTGCACAGGTGATTTGATTAGATTAGTCACTAAACATGACCTGTTGGTGTGCCTTGAGGACTGGAGTTGGGAAACACTGCTCTATTGTGACCACACACAAATAAAAGTCCAAAAGTGTAGAAAAAACTGCAAGGTTGAAATGAAGAGTCCCACATGGATGTTACCCTCTCTGTGAAAGGATAGAGACACCACCACCGATGTAAGGAGGAGGCTTGCAAGATGGTATTGACTTGGTAAGGTTTATACCACCCAAGTCAAAACAGGCTTATATAATCAGTCAGCAAGATGTATTCAGGTCTTGAATCCACATATCAGTAGGCACCGCAAATTCCAGTAAACACCAGGAAGTGTAAATACATGTAGTCTTGTTGGGCCAGAGATACGGTAACCACATAACATGCCTAATGGGGAAAAACTCACATAGTGTGATACCGTACAAGGTAGTATTTATTAAAAAGATTAAAAAATTAACACTCCCATTAGGAAGAACATCATAGGCATATCACAAAGTGCAAGAGTGATGTGTGTGAATGTGTCCGCCCGACGCGTTTCAACTAAACAGTCATCATTTGAATAAATTTGTAATAAATACTACCTTGTACGGTATCACACTATGTGAGTTTTTTTCCCATTACGCATGTTATGTGGTTACCCTATCTCTGGCTCCAACAAGACTACACGCATTTACACTCCCTGCTGTTTACTGGAATTTGCGGTGCCGACTGATATGTGGATTCAGGACCAGCTGGATACATCTTGTTGACTGATTATATAAGCCTGTTTTGACTTGGGTGGTATAAACCTCACCAAGTCAATACTGTAAGGTCACCTGTGGTCAGGTGATAGATGCACACTGTTGAAGTCAGGAGTGCATCGCTAAGGTAGTGGACCCTACAGCTGACTGCTGTGGATGGAACACTGGGTGGCTAAGGAAGGCAGGTCCACTGGAGCACTAACAGGGATCCCACAGGGAGCTAGTGCCTAAGATTCCCCAGGGCACGGAGTCTAGGTTCCAGCAGGTGTTCACCAGAGCCTCTAGTGGTGAGGATGGACTGGGCTGCAACTGGATTCAGGTCGTGTCCCCCAGCTCACACTCACAGTAGGCTATAGAGAATAGAGGGGAAGCAGCAGCTCAGCATACAAGCCATAGTGAGGGGTTAAGCCAAAGGTCGGGGCGACTAGCAGACAAGGATAAACAAAGGGCACGTCAAAGGTCAAGGTCACAAGCAGACAGGGATAGTCTGCTTCGTTCTGATTTTTTTTTTCACGGATCACACTCCGTCACTTGGTGTCACTGAAATTAAGATTTCATATCTATGTTTGCAACATTTGATATGTGTTGTTAACCAACTTTTTCACAGAAGTAAGCTCTGCACTTTTTCATATTCACCAGTTTTTGCTTTGTCTCAGCTGTGTTGGCAGCTAATTTTTGTATTCACTTATTGCACAGCGCAGTATATCCCATATATAATTTAAAAGAAAATATTGTACTTCGTTCTAATTCTTTTAAAAATATTTTTGATGAAACTTTGGCTTTACACCTATACTGCCCCTGTGTTATGTGGCCCTATGTCCTTAAAATGTATCTAAACTCAAGCACAAAAATGTAATATATTGCTAATTACCAGTCCTTAGATGTGGTGGCTGCATTTTATGAGGCTTTTTTTCCTTCTTTTTTTCCCAGTTTTTTCTTGCAGTAACGTGCTTCCTGTCCTAGAGTAAAGCCCTGTACACACGATCAGTCTAAACCGATGAGAACGGACTGAAGTTCAGTTTCATCGGTCCAAACCGACCATGTGTGGGCCCCATCAGTCCGTTATCCTTCGGTCCAGAAATGTAGAACTTGCTTTAAAATTGAACTGATGGACTGGTAACCAATAGGTCAAAACCGACGGTTAGTATGCAAAAGCATTGGTTCCAAACCCGCGCATGCTCAGAATCAAGTCGACGCATGCTTGGAAGCATTGAACTTCGTTTTTTTCAGCACGTCGTTGTGTTTTACGTCACCGCGTTGGACTTGATCGGTTTTTAAACTGATGGTGTGTAGGCACATCAGACCATCAGTCAGCCTCATCGGTTAACCGATGAAACTGAACTTCAGTCCGTTCTCATCGGTTTAGACTGATCGTGTGTACAGATCGTGCTTACTCACCATATCATATATATGGAGAAGCAGAATTGCAACCCTAGGACAGGACCAAAAATATTTCCCTTTCTAATCTTCATAACATAGGGTGGAGGGTTTTTTCATCCACAGACCTAGCTGGGTAAAATGTTAACCATTACCAGTCCAAGAAAGCACAGGAAATTAAAGAGAGATTGTGAAAGAAATCTTACCGAAAAAATAGAGTCTTTAAAAGGAAACTGCAATGGTTTTGGATATATTTTTTTTAAATACAGTCAGGTCCATAAATATTGGGACATCAACACAATTCTAATCTTTTTGGCTCTATACACTACCACAATGGATTTGAAATGAAATGAACACGATGTGCTTTAACTGCAGACTTTCAGCTTTAATTTGAGGGTATTTACATCCAAATCAGGTGAACGGTGTAGGAATTACAACAGTTTGTATATGTTCCTCCCACTTTTTAAGGGACCAAAAGTAATGGGACAATTGGCTTCTCAGCTGTTACATGGCCAGGTGTGTGTTATTCCCTCATTATCCCATTTACAAGGAGCTGATAAAAGGTCCAGAGTTCATTTCAAGTGTGCTATTTGCATTTGGAATCTGTTGCTGTCAACTCTCAATATGAGATCCAAAGAGCTGTCGCTATCAGTGAAGCAAGCCATCATTAGGCTGAAAAAACAAAACAAACCCATCAGAGAGATAGCAAAAACATTAGGTGTGGCCAAATTAACTGTTTGGAACATCTTTAAAAAGAAAGAACGAACGCACCGGTGAGCTCAGCAACTCTAAAAGACCCGGAATACCACGGAAAACAACTGTGGTGGATGACCGAAGAATGCATATATGCATGCAGTTGTGGCCCATTGGTGCAGCATTTAAGGGGTTAAAACAGGCAGTGAGGAAGCCTCCTCATCCCTGTCAAACGCAATTTAGCTACACATGTAAAATTTGCCTTAGTAATTCATGCCCACTGAGTTCTTCTAAATGGGCTACTATCAGCAAAGATACAAAGCTAATTATGAAAAGGAAACTAGAGCGCCCCCTGCTGGGTCGAAAACGGAATGCAAAATATTGACATGCCAATACAGTATTTGACTAAAACATTTTACTTTGTTAGTAAGAAAATACTGTAGATAAAAAAATTGTAATACATTCATTTTCTGTTGTCCTAAATCATCATATCCTTACTTCTGCTCTTACATTCTTTCTTTTTCTTTTGCTATACCTTTTTAGCCCCCTTAACTTTTTTTTTTTCTGTTCCTCTACTTGTAAATAAAAACTTACCAATACCTTGTAAGCAGAAGCTGCTTAATAAGCAAGAAGATAACCATATAAAGATAGTCATTTTATGAGAATGAATTCAAATGTGCTTATCATCCTTTTAACTAATTTCAGAGTTTTTTTTTTAATCATTTACCATATTCTTTAAACCAGGCATTTGGTTATACACACCAAGATTCCATATCCCACGACTCTTTGTTCTAGAATAGATTATCTGTCCCTGTTTAGAAAAATAAATAAATAAAAATAATGACACATAAAAAGATCTTTCCATAAACATGAATGTTTATTTCCTGGGCAGACACCCATGTCTCAGGCTTTAATTTAGGGAAACAAGAGCAGTTGTTGGATAAATCCAATTCAGATGATCGGTCTGTCCACCGAGATCAGTCCACACAGGAGGTTACTGCAAAAAGATCGTAGAGGGTTAAATAAATAAGACCTTCCATAAGATAGATTTTTTGTCAGATTGATCTTCCAAATGCAATCCAATGTCTACGAGTAGCTGTAATCTCCCTGATAATGGCAAGTGGTGTTCATAATTTCAACTATTACCTTATTTTTATTCTGCTCTGGTCTTGTCACGTGATCTGGCTTCCATGTGTTAGTCAATGGCAGCTGCAGGGGAGAGACAGGAGCGCCAATAATGGCTGGGGCATGGGAGCCTATGGGTAATGTCACAGCTCCTGATATTCCCAGTTGTTGTTGAGCACGTTCTCTTCTCCCCTGCAGTCGCTGCTAACATTGGGGGCCATTTGACCGGACCTGAGCAGACTAAAAATAGGTAAACGCACACATTTTGCACTTCCTCTTCTCCCCTGCAGTTGCTGCTGACTAACAAAGGGGATCATGTGACTGGACCCGAGCACACTAAAAATAAGGAAAAAGTACACATCTGCACAAAGGTTAGGCAGGTTAGATAGCTAGAGAAGGGAGGAAGATTTAGAAGACTAGTGTTATGCCCCATACAAATGATCGGTCAGACGAGAGCTTTTGGTCGAGAATCCCGACCGTGTGTATGCTCCATCAGACTTTTTCCAATGGAAAAACTGCTGGAAAAAGATAGAGAGCAGGTTCTCTATTTTCCCGTCAGGAAAAAATCCGATCGGAATTTCCTATCGTGTGTACAAATTCCGACGCATGCTCGGAAACAAATCGACGCATGCTCAGAAGCATAGAAATTAATTTTCTCTGCTCGTCGCAGTCTTTTACGTCACCACGTTCTTGGCAGTCAAAAGTTCACCGAACTTTTGTGTGACCGTGTGTATGCAAGGCAGGCTTGACCGGAATTCCGTCGGAAAAAACATCCAACTTTTTTCCTGACTGGAATTCTGCTCATGTGTACAGGGCATTAGGTTGGAACTCTACTTTAAGAGGGGGTACTAAAAATTCAGCTCAACTGAGGTTTACTGCCATACTACCGCATGTGTAAACTAATGCCGCGTACGCACAATCATTTTTCGGGTTGTAAAAAACTATGTTTTTCAGCCTCTAGAAAAAAACATTTTTTTATCAACTTCATCATTAAAACGGCCTTGCCTACACACGATAGTGAAAAAAAAATGCTCTAGCAAATCGCGGTAATGTACAAAACGTACAACTGCACTATAAAGGGGAAGTTCCATGCGGATGACGCCACCCTTGGGGCTGCTTTAGCTGATTTTGTGTTAGTAAAAGACGATTTGCGCTTTTCTGTCTGTTACAACGTGATGATTGTGCTATCTCCATTCCGAACGGTAGTTTTACCAGAACGAGCGCCCTGGTCTCCTAAATTGCTTCTGAGCATGCGCAGGTTTTTCACGTCGTTAAAGCCCACACACGATAATTTTTTACAACCCGAAAAACAACTTTGTTTAAAACGTCGTGAAAAAATAGAGCATGTTCAAATTTTTCGTTTTGTAGGAACCCGAAAAATGCTCTGAAGCCCACACACGATCCTTTTAAATGACATTTTTAAAAAACGTTGTTTTTTACAACCCGAAAAATGATCGTGTGTACGCGGCATAAGCCTTAGGCTGGGTTCAAGCAGAATTCGTATGCGCCTCACAGCAGGGGTTTGGTGCATCCCTTTTCTCAGTTTCAGGGATAATTCGGGCCCATATTTTTGCCTGAATACGGACCTGAAATGAAGACAAAGACACACAGGACTGTACAATCTGCTCCGTAGCCACCACGGAGATGTTGTAAACCCGCTTCATTGAGAGTCGGGCACTGTCTCCTGTCATGCGAATTAGAGCGGGGAAACCCACATTCAATTCACATCAGTGTGAACCCAGCCTAAAGGAATTATATTATTAAGACTGCTCTATTCTTTAAGATTTATTAAGGGAAGGAAAACTTAGAAGGGAATAATTGTTTGTATTGAATAATAAAGATGTGAATGGAAAACTTAATGGAGCACATTTATTAATAGTGTCAAAACTATTGAATGCATTCTTTCTACACAGACATTTGGCAGAAATTAAGAGGGAAATTAATGAAAGTCATACAAATTATGTTGTAAATATGGCACAGTGCAGACAAACAGATGCAATCCCTCCATTTTAGCTACCAGTAAACAGAAATGTGAAAACAGAAATAAGGAAAAACTGCCCACATATTAAATAAATAAATTTCACATAAATCTAAAGTGCTTAGTTTGTGTTCGAAAATATGTTTTACTAAGAGTATTTCCCAAAAAAGTGAAATGGATAATTACTCCCACATAATACACAGCTTTCACGCTGATCCCATTCAGACATAAGGCTTAAAAAAAAAACAATCAAAAAAAATTACACATTATATTGTTGAAATAAAAAAAAAGAAGAAGAAAAAGATAAAATTTAATGATGCCAACCTCTTTTTTCTACTGACATGAAAATGGTCATGTAAATGAGAAATTCCTCTTTTTTTATTACTCAGAAGTACTTTGTTTGAAATTACATTGCTATTCCATTTGGTTAATTTAGAGCCGCTTTTACTATTTATGCTACAATTAGTCACACCAGAGATTTGGGTGATGATGAGAGATGCAAAGCAAACATATTTTATTACATCAAATTGTAAGTGATTGGGGACATACCGTAATTTCCCCAAATTCTTTATAGCGTAAGTGTCCTTCGTAACCAGAATAAATTACTGTAAAAAATGTAATACTATTTTAATGCTTGGCTAGAAGTTTCTTTTTCATTTTGGATAGGGTAAAGTAAATGTTTAAAACCCCTTGCAAAATCACTATGCTGTCCTTGCCCTTGGTTGAAGTTTCCCTTCATTTCCTATCTAGAAGACACAACAAAAAGTTAGAGGAAATTCCAAAGTGAGGGGAAATCCAGTTAAGCTGGCCATACATGGAATAAAATGTGCTTGGTTCAGCAGGAATCAGCCAAATTTCGACCCATCTATGGCTGTTCCTGTTCATTAGAAGTCAATCTACCGACAGACTTTCCATGAATAGTCCTATTGAAATTGTTCCATTCAATCAGTGCTTGCAACCAATCGCCGATGGAGTCCCGCTGTCAGAATACAATGACACAGTGGGGAGGGATTCAGGCATTCAAATTAAATGTGTGAATGGAGGAATCAGCTCAGCTTTTTTTTTTGCATTCATCCTGCTAGCTGAATAAAAAAATTTAACCATGTATGGCCTGCTTTAGAAAGTTAATGCCACAACACTTGTCCCTACTGGATGATTTCCCCTTACAACCTGCCCTAAAGTCAACTGTAAAAATGTGTATTTTCCCATCCTTCTCTGCCCCTTGACACTGGAATCTAGATAAAAAGAAAATGTGGATGTCGCCAGCAGGTATACAAACAGCTTTAGAAACCTCAAGTCGGCACAGAGGTGCAAACAGTAAAGCAATAAAAACATATAAAATCCAATTTAAATATATTCAGGCTCTTACAGTATATCATAAAAATCCAAAACGTTTCAGGGATTCAGAAGGTCCTCTTCATCAGGGGTTAACAATGTACTAGATTGAGGGATCCTGAAGGGTAATTAGTATGAAGACTCTAGATGCTGTTTTTTTTTTTATTGCAAAAGATTCAAATACAGTGGAACCTTGGATTACGAGCATAATCCGTTCCAGGAGAATGCTCGTAATCAAAAGCATTCGCATATCAAAGCAAGTTTCCCCATAGAAGTAAATGGAAACGAAAATAATTTGTTCCGCATTGACTTCTATGGCATGCATGTGGCCAGACGTGGGGGCGCTGGAGAGCATCGGAAACACCTGAGGACAGCTCGGCTGAGCTTGGAAAACCTTGAAAAGGCTTGGAAACTAAGTATATCCGAACGGCTTTGATCAGCTTGGGCGCCCCCCCCACCTCAGGCCAAACGCGGTACTGCACACCGCTGTGGCTTGAATTCTGCTTGTTTTGCGAGACAACACTCGCAAACTCGCAAACCAAGTCAGGATTTTTTTTAAAACAGTGCTCGTATTGCAAAATGCTCATTAACCGCGTTACTCGCAATCCAAGGTTTCACTGTACATTATTACAAAATAAGGTGATTCTCAGGATCAGCTGAATAAAATACAACTGAACACAAAATACCATAGCATACTGTCTCACAACTGTAGAGAACAGTCAAACATTTCATAAATCAAGCATAACAGTACCTGAAATGAGTGGCTACGTATATATATGGGGCTAAAGCAATGTCAATAGCAAACACAGTATCTTGGAAGAAGAGAGATAGAATAGCTTAACTAAATGTTCTACACAGAGTGAAGGAGCACCAAACATCCCAAATTTTGTTGTATTTTTGGGGGCAAACTCTATGCTCAAATATTATTTTCTCATAAAGCAAAATTTGATTTAAACTGTATCCAATGGCCCGCTTAAAGAGGAGTAGGTTGGATCCATCTAAGTGTTCTAGATTTACGAGCCAGAAAGAGTGTTTCTCTCAATAAAATTCCCATGTTTCTTGGCCAGAGCTCCTAATTAAGAATACCTAAAAGGCGTCAAGACAGGGCTGCTCGTTGTCACTGCTTCTGTTTGCGGTTGTAATTGAGCCGATGGCCACCCTAATCAGGTCCAGCCTGCAGGTCCAAGTCTTTAGGTACGGGACACTTCATGAAAAAATCATGCTTTATGCAGATGACACTATGCTGTTGTTGGGAGACACTTCAGACTCCGTGAGAGCAGTGATGTCGATCATAGTACAATTCGGTACGTTCTTTGGTGATCAATTGGACGAAATCATCACTTATGGTGCTTGATGCCGATCCGGATGCCCAGAGTTTAGCGGCTCTTCAAATACCGGTAACCGCCAGCTTCAAATATTTAGGAATTCAGGTCACACCGGAAATACTAGAATATATCCCCCTTAACCTATCACCCCTGCTGGGCCGTATCCGAGCTTGAATAAAAGTGTGGTCAAAACTGAAAATGTCCCTGGTAGAAAGGGCCAACTTGATCAAAATGATCTTCATGCCCCAGCTTCTTTATATACTACATAATGCCCCTGTGGTGATCCCCCTTAAAATATTTGGAATAATAAATACTACCCGGAACTACAGACTCTGACGTGTGGGGCTCGGTGGAGAAGGTATAGAGTCACGCACCTACGTCACATTTTTGTGGCGGGTCAATTGAGCACCTTTGCTGATGAGGGAGCGATTTCGGCTTCCCCGGGCGATGCAGTTTTATTATATGCAACTGCAACATTCCATCAGGTCTCAGTTTGGTAGGACTCCGGGGATCCTTTCACCGACCCCCATATTTCATTATATGGAGGAGGTGGACAGCTATAAGGGCTTTATTTCCAATTGCTACTCAATGCTACTAGGGGTGTACCTGACGGGATTTCCTTTGAGGACGGTGACCCAATGGGAGAACTATGTCGGTGTTCTAGAGGGGGAACAGTGGAAGGAGGCGCTTCAGGCGGTACACATGTCCTCCCTTAACGTGGCTCCCCAACAAAATTCCTGCGACGGGGCTCCCCAACAAAATTGGCGTCCTTTTTTCCCCCACAAATAGAGCTTTCTTTTGGTGGTATTTGATCACCTCTGCGGTTTTTATTTTTTGCGCTTTAAACAAAAATAGAGCGACAATTTTGAAAATAATTATTATTTTTTACTTTTTGCTGTAATAAATATCCCCAAAAATATATAAAAAAAACTATTTTCTTCCTCAGTTTAGGCCGATACGTATTCTTCTACATATTTTTCGTAAAAAAAAAAAAAAATCGCAATAAGCGTTTATTGATTGGTTTGCTCAAAAGTTATAGCGTTTACAACATAGGGCATAGTGTTATGGCATTTTTATTATTATTATTTTTTTTTTACGGCGATCAGCGATTTTTATCGGTACTGCGACCTTATGGCGGACACTTCGGACACTTTTGACACATTTTTGGGACCATTGGCATTTTTATAGCGATCAGTGCTATAAAAATGCATTGATTACTGTGAGGAACGCGAGTGTCAGATCCCCACCCTCCGCGCTAACTTGCAACGAAGCACAGGCTGACCCCACACCACGCTGTCACTTACGTAACAATGCCATTCTCAGTTCCGCCCAGCACAAAGATTTTCCAGCTTGCGGGACTACAATCTAAGTGCCAGCAGCCTGAGAGCGATTGTCACTGGGCTAATTACACAATTAACCTTTTAACTGCCACCACCCCTGTTTTGATTGAGTTAGGGGATACTCATGATTTGAGCAATACCAATTATGATTTTAGAATAAGCGTCTGCAGCACACACCGTCACCACAGACAGGTCTGCTCAGAGGCCTTACTCTACAACAGTAGCGCTCTTCAATAGGCAGAGGTTCGTTTATAGCTTGCATTAAGAGTTTTAGAGACAAGGTTAACACTTTTCAACATAAAAGGTTTATTACGAAAAGGGCAAACTTGGTGCAATTAAGTGTTACAGAAAAATATGTTTTAACCACTTAAGGACCTTGGGTGTTTTTCAGATTCGGCATTTACAAGACTAAAACATTTTTTTTTGCTAGAAAATTACTTAAAACCCCCAAACATTATATATATATTTTTTCTAACACCCTAGAGAATAAAATGGCGGTCATTGCAATACTTTTTGTCACACCGTATTTGCGCAGCGGTCTTACAAGCGCACTTTTTTTGGAAAAAAAAAACCTTTTTTGAATTAAAAAATAAGACAACAGTAAAGTTAGCCCAATTTTTTTATATATTGTGAAAGATAATGTTACGCCGAGTAAAATGATACCCAACATGTCACGCTTCAAAATTGCGCACGCTCGTGGAATGGCGTCAAACTTTTACCCTTAAAAATCTCCATAGGCGACATTTAAAAAATTCTATAGGTTGCATCTTTTGAGCTACAGAGTAGGTCTAGGGCTATAATTATTGCTCTCGCTCTAACGATCGCAGTGATACCTCACTTGTGTGGTTTGAACACAGTTTTCATATGCGGGCACTACTCACGTATGCGTTTGCTTCTGCGTGCGAGCTCGTCGAGACGGGGCGCTTTAAAACATTTTTTTTTTGTTTTCTTATTTATTTTTATTTATTTTATTATTTTTTACACTGAAAAAAAGAAAAAGAAATGGATCACTTTTATTCCTATTACAAGGAATGTAAACATCCTTGTAATAGAAAAAAGCATGACAGATCCTCTTAAATATGAGATCTGGGGTCAAAAAGACCTCAGATCTAATATTTAGACTTAAATGCAAAAAAAAAAAAAAAAAAAAAAATTTGAAAAAATTACATTTAGAAAATATTGCTTTAAGAAGCATGGGCGGAAGTGACGTTTTGACGTCACTTCCGTTTTGACATCACTTCCGCCCTGCTATGCTATGGGGATGGGTGGGGGCCATCTTGCCCTCACTCGTATCCCAGCTGAGGACTGGAAAGGACCCGATCGCCTCCGCCGCTACCGATGGCTCCGGAAGGCGCAGGAGGGGGGCCCTCTCCCGCCGCCGATAACGGTGATCTCGCGGCGAATCCGTTATCGTTTACAGGACCGCTCACAGTAAAGATAGATATCTCGGTTGTGGCAGCAGCTGCTGCCGATACCTAGATATCCATCTTTAAAAAAAGGACGTATATGTACATGAGCGGGTCCTTAAGTGGGTAAAGAGATAACGACAATATACAGCCACAAAGTAATAAGGTTGAATTGAAGAAGAAGAATACTTGCAATTAATGTCCAAGGGTTGATCAGAGTTCGATCGATGAACTGGGTAATCGGTTCTCAAACTTGCCAGATTCTCCTGCTTGAATGGCAAAAGGAGACTCCTATGACTTGGCATCTCCTCTTTTCTGTCAGATCAAAAAGGGGCGTTGACACGACCAGTGACCAATTGTCTGGTCAACTTAGTTAGGGGTTGGTTACTGGGAGGGGTCCACATTAATGCCCGTATCCCATGTCACTTCGTGATCCATTTTCATATCTCTGCAGCTCTAATGTTTACAGACTAACGATATCAATTTTATTGTTCAGCGTGATATTTGCTTTAAGAAAAGTCCAAACATGACAAGTTTGCCATTGTTATTTTACTTAGGACGAATAAATGGGGCCAGGGGCCTTCCACATAATTGATCATACTCATGTCTGGGCTTGAAACGTTACAAATTATCTGTTGTTTGGCTGTGCTATGATTTAGTTGTAAGTTATGAAACATGCTTAACTTTCATTCCACAGTTTAAGCTTTATGAGTACTAAGGCATTTACGAACGGGGTCTGCTGATTCTCTGAGGTGAGAGGGTGGCAGTTTTACGACAGGCCAGGAACCCTGCCAGGCGACCGACTGTATCAACCCTAGCTTGGTTCTGCTTCTCTGATGAGATAACAACTCTTTTGAAGTATAAAGCCTATGAATTCCTGAGAATAAGGGAGGGAGGGAGTGAGTTCATTTCCACTGTTTGAAAACCGTACAGCAGCCATGACAGCTTAGCTAACAACATGGCCTCTGCTACAGCTATACGTATGTCTAGTGCGTGATATCGTTACAATTACTATAAAAATGCCACTAGCAGGGAAGGGGTTAACACTAAGGGGCGAGGAAGGGGTTAAGTATGTTCCCTAGGTGTGTTCTAACTGAAGGGGCGGTGGGACTGACTAGGGGAAATGACTGATCGCTGTTCATACATTGTATGAACAGCGAACAGTCATTTCTCCCCCTGACAGGACCGTGTTTACTCACACAGCTCCCGGTTCTTGCTCTGTAAAGAGCGATCGCGGGTGCCCGGCGGCGATCGCGCCCCGCCGGGCACACGCGTCGGAACCAGGGGCGAGCGGAGGGGGCGCACGCGCCCCTGTTGGCTGATTCGCGAGATGACGTAGATCTACGTGATCTCGCGCAGGGGTGCCGACGTGCCGCTGTATGTATTTGTGTGTATTTATGCGCATTTTCGCTCAAATGCGCGTAAACTTATTCTCGCCTTCTCATTCTGCACAATATGCAAATTAGCATTCGCATGTGTCAATTACTGACCAAAAATGCAGATTTTTATTTATTTATTTATTATTGAAGAATGCACTGCGCTTGTTTACGTGCCTGTGTGCATAGGCACATTACAATTAATGAGCTGTATTTAGGTCAGTAAAATTAAAGAAAAGAAGCTGTACTGAGCTTTTTCAAGCTGCAGTGTGCAAGAGGCATACGCTTATATTGTGTGTAATAGAGCTGATGAATAGCTTAAGGCTGGAACAAACATATTTAATATTGTTGTGAAGAAGGTTTCCTATTCTTCTTCCCAGACTTCCTTCGGTAGTGTAAGCATTTGTTTTGACCGATGAGTTAATGATCATTAAAAATAAATAAGGCGAGCTTTGTAGGACGTGAGTGCTTCCTGGCCTTGTGAACATCTTTGCTACAAATTCCGCTTTGTATCAAAGATCGATATATATTCAGTAGAGATCCTCTCTGTTCAAAAATAATTGTGCCTCAACTACATATCTAACCCACTCTGCCACTTACTTTTATAACAATGCTTCCAGGTACAGGAAATTGTGCACAATCATTCCATTATTTTTACAGGGAAGAAAATAGACATGTATAAAATTGTTCTTCCGTTGAAAATCAGCAAAAAATTCCAGTTCAGTGTATAGCTACGGACATTTAAAAAGAACTTTCGTTTCATACAAACCTTTCTTAGTCCATTGACTGTTTTAATTGGTAGCCTTTTAAACATTTATTACTTTGCAGCTTACCAATTCTTATAGATGTGATGGCTGTATTCGTTTTCTATTTTTAGGATTCATTTCCTTTAAGTTCATCTGGTGATCAAGCCTGTAAGTCTGTTTTTTTTTTAAACAGAACAAGCTGTCCTGCAAATGTAGCGGTTAGAGTGTTGAGACAAACCATTTACCACTGGAAAGCCTGCTTTTATTTTTATTTATGTCAAATCTTTATTCCAAAAGGAAAAAAAAATGTTGTTTTAAAGTGAAGATAAACTTTTAAAGTTGTACATACAGGTAACCCTATAATGAGGCTTACCTATAGGTACAGTGAATATCTCCAAAACTTGCCCTGTTTAGGAGACATTCACATGGCATGCAGTCAGTTACGTCACCGGCGCATGCACTCTGAAGGGACAGCATCCCTTGCTGCACCTTCAGAGCTCCGTGCGAGAGCCGAGTGATGTCATTGTGGCCCCAACCATTCATACAGTCGGAGCCCACAAACCCAGATGGAAGACCGGGGATCCATGACATCACTGCATGGGAGGGATCCGCTTAACAGGTAAGTAAGGTAACTTTTTGCCGACCAGCGCACGACTATATACGTCGACAGCATGGCACGGACAGGCAAAAGGACGTATATACATACGTCCCCTTTAAGAAGCCGGCATTGTGGGCGCGTGCGTGCCCGCTGGGAGCTCTGGGCATACCCGCGATTGTGTCACAGTGAGGAAGAAGGGGGAAATGCTGGGAGTCCACTCCCATCAACGTATTACTCTGAAAACAGCTCAGTGTGGTGCAGAGTTGCATTGACCTAAACCCTCCTATTCAAGTCAACTAAATGGGGGTCTTCTAAAATATAATGCAATCTGGATTAAATGAGCCTTCAAAGCAGGGATGGACTGGCCATTGGGACTACAGGGAGTTTCCGGGTGGGCTGATGGCTCAGTGGGCCGGCTTCAGTGACAGCGGACCGCCGCTCCCCTCCACTCCTCTGTCTCTCCCTTCCTACAGCGCTCACCTCCTCTCCCTCCCCACAGCGCTCACCTGGGGGGGACAAAGAAGCAGGGGGAGGACAAGAGGAGCAGGGGGGACAACAGAGGAGCATGGGGGAGGGGACAGACAGCTGACTCAACAGCTATGGCCTGGGAGTTTCTCACTTCTGCCTAATCTTGTCCAATAAGGGGGGGCACCAAACTGATTCTTTGTCCCGGGTGAAATAATGTCTAGCTTCCCCACTGGTACTGCCTATAAAAGTACCAGTACCAGCCATTCTACTCTAATAAAGTAGAATGGCTAGTGGCTAGTGAAGGGGGAGAGGGGGCTTGGGTGGCCGGGGGGAGTGCGGGAGTAGTCCGGCCGCCAAGGGAGAGACTTGTCATAGTGGGCCAGTCTGGATGAAGTCCAGGGCCAAATTTTTGTCCCAGTCCAGCCCTGCTTCAAAGTGTACACAATCTCCAGTGCCCATCGAAAGTCAATACATACAGCTAAAGCAAAATGTAACTATTTCCAATAATCAAACAATATACTGTAAACGTCACCTACTAAAAAAGGAAGTCAAGAACGACAGTAGTTGGTGTATTAAATAGCAAAATGTGCAGAACTGAGGATCATAATAACAAAAGTACATTTACGGTGATATCATTAATAGTTAACTAAAGCAGAAATCATTGCAAGCGTTCAAGGCAATCTGCCATATGAAGAGGACTTGTAACCTGAAAGCGTACAATGTTTTCCACCATAGTTAGTTATTAAAGGTAGACCCTTAAAGCAAACCTGCCATAAAAGCAATATGGGGGCTGCCTTGGCTGATGTGCTTCTGAAAATGCTAGTTTCCTGTTATAATGACCTACTGATTTCAATGCTTGTAGTCACAAACCGAGAACTAGCATGCAGATTAGGAAAACAGAAGTTTTTTTTATTAAAGTGTAACTTGACTATATATAAGCACCACAAACAGAAAATGCTATATAATAAATGTTTTAATATTCAAACTCACCCATCCAGCCATGTCTCCATGCCCTATTTTGTAGAATTTCTAGCTGTGGCTAACTTTTGTTAGGGCAGAGGATTCATGTAGCACTAACTTCTTGGAATCCATCTGCCCTTAGCTCAGGCATGCAGGCAGGAGGCTGTGCTTAGTTGAGAAACACCCTCCTTCTCTCCTCCAGATGAATAAAAAAAATCCATGGAGACTATTGGGATGTATGACATCATTTCGGCCTAGAACAGGAAGCAACTAAAGACATGTAAAAAAGGTCAATATATTATACCTTTGTATCTACCGTATATACTTGAGTATAAGCCAACCAGAATATAAGCCGAGGCACCTAATTTTACCACAATGAAATGGGAAAACGTATTGACTTGAGTATAAGCCTAGAGTGTCCATCTGCATGCCTCACTGTGCCTCACTTTGCCTCACTGTGTCCATGTGCATGCCTCACTGTGCCCATGCCTCACTGTGTCCATGTGCATGTCTCACTGTGTCCATGCCTCACTGTGTCCATGACTAGACTTACGTTTAACATGGGAGTCTAAGGAAGGGGTGCCCGACTTTGAAAAATCGCTGCTCCCCGGCCGGCCGATACCGGGTCCCCAAAGTTCGGGAGATTAGGCGCACAAAGGTGATTCGGGTATAAGCCGAGGGAGCATTGTCAGCACAAAAAAATGTGCTGAAAAACTCGGGTATATACTCGAGTATATACGGTAATTTCTAAAGTTAGCAGCATGAGGATTCAAAATAGTTCCACATTAAAGTGTATTACTAGGTAAAACAATTTTTTTGTTTTGGATAGTGTTGGATCATCTGTCATGTTCTTATTCCTTTCTGTGACTCCACTGGGGGGGATTAACCCTACTATTTGTACTGGACTATTGTCATCTACAAAGTAAGTGAAATTACACCTACAACCACCTTCACTTTGCGAGAATTTGGGAACCTCCTGTTGTGTCTTTGGGACAGGAGGCGTTTGGAAATTTCCTCAAGAAAACTGCATAAAATAAACTGCCAGGCATTCTAACCCTTTTCTACTATACCTACTGTACATCTTAAAAAAGGTAAGCTTTCATTTTAAGAGACCACATGTTAGCCAGACAACTGGAATTTTCAGAAGTTATAGCTTTAGCAATAAGTAACTTTTTATTTTCTCTCTGATATGAAAAAAATACTGCACAATCTAATAATTCTCAAATATGCATAAAATACATCAAATCAAACCAAAATATTAGTACTTATGTGTCTAATACATATATAAGTGAACCATACAAATCAAACCAAAATATTAGTACTCGTGTACTATAAAAATATAGGAGTCCCTTTGAAAAAGTCATGATTGACGAAACGCGTCGGTGGCCAGATGTGGTCATCCTATTAGGTGGAACTAGAAGTCAGCCGTCTTGATATGGTACCTGAAGCCAAGGCTTATCCTTAAGGGGCAAACACGTGTACTGTATTTAAAAGGCAATTGCTTTTATATCCACTTATTCTGTAAGTGTCATTTTAACCCTGCTGCTTAATAAGTTTGACCGGTGTGATAATATATTGCTCAATGGGGGCTATTTCTGTTTCCTTGAGCTGACTGGTGATATATGGTGCATGTAACAGGAGATAATATTGGGGTGACGAGGAGTACTGGCACTATTTCTAGGGTAAGGCCAGGCCCGGATTTCCCACAAGGCCACTGAGGCCAGGCCTTGGGGCGGCGGGGCTCCAAGGGGCAGCAGTGGCATGGAGTCCCCCGACGCCCGGAACATACAGTTAAGGGCGGTAAGTTATGGGGGAATCTGCTCGCTCGTTAACAAGTGATTGCGGCGATGTCGCCGAAATACTTGTAAAATATGTGCTCCCGTCCGTCCTCCCCCCCACCCCACATACCTCTCTCTGCTGGCTCTATCTTCGGGACTCCATCCTCCCCCGGCCACTGAGTCTGTCTCCTGTACCTGCTGCTGATGTACACAGTGAGAGGGGAGAGTTGTGCTCTTCCCTTCTCAGCTGTGACAGGAGTTCTAGCACAGTGCTAGGACTCCTGTTTTGGAGGTGACATGGTCAATAAAGAGAACATATCGCCTCCAATTGCTATCACACAGGAAATAGTTTTCTTCTGTGTGATAGCAAAAAAGTTAAGTGAAAAAAAATTGATAAAAAAATAAAATAATAAGAAATAATAATTAAATTAATAAAAAAAAAAGTAAAGAATAAGAAAAATAATAAGAAAATTATACAAAAATTCAAAAAAGTAAGCGACAAGCTACAAATAATAAAAAAAAATGATAGAAAAGTAAAAAAACAAACAAAACATATTTGAACTAACCTTGCCGCCATTCTCCATTGATTTTGTGATTTGGGGGGGGGGGGGTTCGGTTGGCGGAGAGGGGGTGCATTGAGGAACCTGGCCTTGGGGCGGCAGGGAGAGCAAATCCGGCCCTGGGTAAGGCGCAGATAGACCTCACATTGCAGTGGGTCAATATCCTCAGGTAAGTAGTTTGTTTGGAAAGTGGCAGAGCACTTGTTTCTGGTGGTGATCACTTATTCATAACTTTAATAATAATAATCTGGCAATTGTTACGATTAATGAATATTTGATATTCACAGAAGAAGACATTTTGGGACATTTGAATTAAATATTGGGACACAATATATATATATTATATATATATATATATATATATATATTACACATACATACATACCGTACATATACCAGGAAAGTGCAGTCAGGGGAGGCAGGTGAGACAGAGCCTGCCATGAACATAACAAAAACGTTCAAGGGCCGTAGGAGTAGGTAGCCAAAGTCCTCCCCCACCACTGGTTATAATTTTGGTCTCCTAGCACCTATGGTTTCGGAGATACAGGGCTCCATGCACAGCCTGTCAGAAGCTACATACAGCGTGGCCAGTTTAAATACATGTTGGCACTTCTTGTCAGAGGCACTGAGCTCAATGGACAGCTTGGAGCCTTGGACCAATGGTAAAGCACCTTTGGTCCAGGCTGTCCAATAAAAATGCTTCAGTGGAGGCACTAATCTTACTGCAGTGTCATAGAAGGGGGCATGACACATGCTCCTTTTCAGCCCAGCCCTCTTAACTACAAGAAAAAACATGAGTTTATGGGTATAAGGTTTACCCAAAATCCCATGTTTTTCTCCCACTGATAAGAGGGAGAATCTGCTGCTGCTGAAAAGATACTTTTTAAATCAAGCTAAATAATATATTACAATGTTATACAGTATGTTATAACATAATAATTCATTATTTATCTATTTACTGTGAAATTACTGTTTTGAAGTTATAACGTCAAACTTCAGTAATTTGTCTGTTAGGCCAGCTGCTTGAGTACAGTTTTTTAAAATATAGTAAATTACCTTAAAAACAATATACAATGCCTTGAAAAAGTATTCATACCCCTTGAAATGTTACACATTTTGTTATGTTACAATCAAAAACGTAAATGTATGTGATAGACCAACACAAAGTGGCACATAATTGTGAAGTGGAAGGAAAATTATAGTTTTCCTTTTTTTTTTTTTTTTTACAAATAAATATGTGAAAAGTGTGGTGTGCATTTGTATTCAGCCCCCCTCAGTCAGTACTTTGTAGAACCCCCTTTCACTGCAATTAAAGCTGCCCCAAGATTGCCCTGTATTTGGCTCCATCCATCTTCCTATCAACTGACCCACTTCCCTGTCCCTGCTGAAGGGAAGCATCCCCACAACACGATGCTGCCACCACCATGTTTCACAGTGGGGATGGTGTGTTCAGGGCGATGTGCAGCGTTAGTTTTCCACCACACAGCATTTTGCTTTAGACCAAATAGTTTAATTTTGGTCTCATCTGACCCCAGAGCACCTTCTTCCATATGTTTACTGTTTTTCCCACATGGCTTCTCGCAAACTGCAAATGGGACTTCTTATGTCTTTCTTTTAACAATGGCTTTTTTCTTGCCAACCTTTTTTTTCCTAAAGGCCAGATTTGTGGAGTGCACAACTTAGTTGTTCTTTGGACAGATTCTCCCACCTGAGTTGTGAATCTCTGCAGTTCCTCCAGAGTTACCATGGGCCTCTTGGCTGCTTCTCTGATTAATGCTCTCCTTGCCGGGCCTGTCAGTTTAGGTGGACGGCCATGTCTTAGTAGGTTTGCAATTGTGCCATATTCTTTCCATTTTCTGATGATGGCTTGAACAGTGAGATGTTCAAAGCATGGGCTATTTTGTTATAACCTAACCCTGCTTTAAACTTCTCCACAACTTTATCCCTGACCTGTCTGGTTTGTTCCTTGGCCTTCATGCTGCGGTTTGCTCACTAAGGTTCTTTAACAAACCTCTGAGGGCTTCACAGAACAGCTGTATTTATACTGAGATTAAATTACACACAGGTGGACTCTATTTACTAATTAGGAGACTTCTGAAGGCAATTGGTTCCACTAGATTTTATTTAGGGGTATCGGAGTAAAGGGGGCTGAATACAAATGCACGCCACACTTTTCACATATTTATTTGTAAAACATTTGAAAACCATTTATCATTTTCCTTCCACTTCCCAATAAAATACATTTACGTTTTGGTTGTAACATGACAAAATGTGGAACATTTCAAAGGGGATGAATACTTTTTCAAGGCACTGTATAATAATTATTTATATAATAATTACTTATGGTAATTAACCACTTGCCACCCAGGCCAATTCTGACACTTCTCTCCTACATGTAAAAATCTTAATTTTTTTTGCTAGAAAATTACTCAGAACCCCCAAACATTACATCTTAAAGGGACAGCGTTGGTATGTATTTTTGGTGAATGAGAATAAGTAGTAGAACTAGCAGAACTGCATAATGAGAATCAAATACGTAATTGTGAATGTATGTAACCAGTGTGTATCTAGCGCTGATACTAGCCAGTACCTCAAGAGCCACTGACCTCACCGCACGTCCCTGCTGTATACAGACTCTCCTTGTTTAATGACTTACCTGTTTAACGACCACTCTGACTTACGACCAGCTCTTGCTCTACTTTTTGGACACTGCACATCTTTGTATTGTACAGTACGAGCCGGTTCACACAGGGGCGACTTGGGATCCGTCTTGAAGTCGCCCCAAGTCACGCGACATGAATGAGAGCCGTCTTAATGTACACTACTGAAGACGCTCCAACTTCAGAAAAGGTTCCTGTAGTACTTCAATCTGGCTTCTAGGCAACTTGTACCAATTGATTTCAATGGAAGAGGCCTCCAAGTCGGATCCCCTTCGTCTTAACTGAAGCAACTTTCCAGGAAGTAAAAATAGTTTTCGCTGCAAACCCCTCCCTCCCACAGAGCTGATTACTCTTTGATTGGCCACTGGCAAAGTCCCCTGTCCTGGAGGCGACTTCAAGTCGCTCCAAGTCTCCCTATGGTTCACGATCAAGTCGCGCTGAGGTTGCCTCGCAAAGGTTTAGGTTTTTGTGTTCTGTACTTAATTAAAACAACGTTATTGAGTTGGAGTTTTGTGTTTAGACCTTTTTAGACCCCTTTTTTTAGAATACAGTATTAATTTCTTGTGGCTCCTCATTTAACGACCTGGTCACTGGAACAGAACCTGGTCGTTAAGTGACGAGATCCTTTATATATAAAGTTTCATATATATATTTATGTATATGCTTATGGTTCACTTATGTATGAATTAGACACCAGTATTAATTTTGGGAGCGAATTTCGTTTTAAACTTAGGATTGTTTTTGCAATTGTTTTAGTTTTAGTCGTATTTAGTCGACTAAATCTCCAGTACATTTTAGTTGACTAAATCCCATTTTAGTCATCTAAAATAGATTGGGTGTAATGAAATTGTAATGCATTTCTCTACAATTTCCAAACTCATTATATACTGCTGGAGTAAAAAATCCAATATGTTATTATTTATGGTATTTATGGTATTGAGGTATGAACATGCACTACAGACCAGTGTTAATTTTGAAGTAAATTTTTAATTTAGTTTTAGTCTTATGCCTCGTACACACGACCAGTTTTCCCAATGGGAAAACTGCCATGACAGCGTTTGGCCAAAAAAACTGTCCGTGTATATGCTCCATGGCAGTTTTCCTGACAGGCAAATCGCTGAGAATCGCGGCAGGAAAAATGAGAACATGTTCTCTTTTTTCCTGCTGCGATTCACGGCGGTCTTTTTCCCGGCAGTTTTCCTATGGGAAACACTGCAGTGGAGCATACACATGGCCGGGATTCCCGACCAAAGCTCTTACCACAGTTTTCCCGTTGGGAAAACCTCTGGTGTGTACACGGGGAAAGTGACCGAGCATGCTCTCAGGTTTTCCCCCCGGGATTCCCGACAGACTTTTTAACGCCGGGAATCTCGATTGTGTGTACGGGCATTAGTCTTTTGACTAAAATGCCATTTTAGTTTTAGTCGTATTTTAGTCATCTCAATTGTTTTAGTCGCATTTCAGTAGACTAAAATAGTATTCATTTAATTGACCTAAATGTTTTAGGCAATGAAATTAACACTGTTAAGCCTGGTACACATGATCGGATTTTCCGTGGACAAAGCGTAGAACTTTTGTCGGAAGGGTGTTGGCCGTGAACTTGTCTTGCATACAAACGGCAAAGAATTGTTGCCCAACAAATAGTAAACTACGTTTTTTTTCAGCTCTTTAACGTGGCCTTTGGGCAACTTCTGCCAATGTTGTGTTATGGTCAGCATTGCTTCTGAGCATGTGTGTTTGTACTCTGGTGTTTTGTCCGAAGGACTTCTGTACACATGATCGGATAATCCGACAATACACATTTGTTGTCGGAAATGTATTTATTTTTTTAACAAGAAAATTGTTGGAAAATTTGAAAGCATGCTATCCAATATTTGTTGGCGGAAAATCTGACAACAATTGTCCGATGGAGCATACAAACGGTTGGATTTTCCGACAACAGCCTGCCATCACACAATTTCCGTCGGATCATGTGTATAGCCTCTATAGACACATGAGTACTATTATTTTGGTTTGATTTGATGTATATTATGCATATTTGAGTATAATTAGTTGCGGAGTGTTTTTTTTAAAGATTTTTAATTGGTGTGGGAACGCACAACAGTAGCTGCTGCAACCAGATTGTATATATTTAAATTTGCACAGACCGTTTTACACACTTGGATTTTTTTTGTTTTTGTTTTCATTTCTTTAGATTCTCTTATGACACATTTCCTTATGCATTACTCAGTTTGGTCTATGACAGTCTGATAAAAAGGAAGTGTCAACCTGCTAATCAGAGAGCTGGTCTGCATCCGCTAGTAAAAATAACGTTTTAGAGAGAAGTATAATATGTTTCGAAGGAAACCATGCATCTTTATAGTAATGAGAAACCCTGTCTGTGTGTATATTTGTGGGAAACGAGGTGTGTGAGCGGGACTGGTAGAGACAATGTCAACCAAGAGAGGGAGGGAGTAGAAAGGAGGAGGAGGAGGAGAGACACACTCACACAGCAGTTTGGGGAAAGCAAAGCAGAGGGGACAGCAGAACAGCCAAGTGCATGGGACTGATCACTACAGAGCGGAGCTGTCACATTGTCTGGGAAAGAAAGCAAGCTATAACTAGCAGGTGAGACACTGCTTGTTATTTCAAAGCAAACCTACCATCGCAAGGGTCTGGAAATATTGCTTAGGTACACCCTTTTTTTTTTTTTAAATAGAAAATGCTTTTCTAGAAGATTAACTTTTTATTATAATAATACAGGATTTATATAGCGCCAACAGTTTGCACAACGCTTTACAAAATAAAGGGAGACTGTACATTTACAATACAATGACAAGACAAGGTTAGGTTGATTAAAAAAAAAAAAATCTCTTAGATACCTAATGTCACATGGGCATGGTCAGCGCAGAAGGATTGTGTTACTGTAGTTTAATGAATAATAGATGCTTGTTTATAAGATAATAGATAATTATATTTCATATATAGATAGATAGATAGATGGATATATATATATATAGATAGATAACTGTGTATATATATATATATATATATATATATATATATATATATATATATATAGATCTATAAATATAAATATATATATATATATATATATATATATATATATATATATATATATATATATATATATAGATAACTGTGTGTATATCTATCTATCTATCTATCTATCTATATATAGATATCTATATATACATAGATATCTATATATAGATATAGATATCTATATATATATTTTTTTTTTTAAGTATGATGATGTGTTGATATCTGAATAAAAAATAAATAAACAAAGTATTGTAGAAAAAAAAAGCAGTGTTCTAGATAAGGAAAATCGTTGAATTTTCTCAAGCAAAAATTAAATACAGACGTATGAGCTAAATGTTGTAGTAGCGGCGACTGTTGTAGGAGGTGTACGTTACATATATAATGTTGGTTTTCTCCAATATAGAAATACATTTCTATAGCGTCTAAGCTGATGTAGGCGGAATATACCTTACTCTACACACCTTTTTACCAAACTGGCAATTTGTTTCAAACAGGCGTTGAGGAATAAAGTAAAAGTGCGAGAGACTTGCGTTGCTAAGGCAGCATTGTCCTCCAGGCATTCAAATGCATGGACCTATAGCGCCTAATTATAACTGACACGCTGCTGGTTATGTGCAGGTAGGTGGATGACTGGCTTTAAGTGTTCTGCACAATGAGATTCCATGGAGAGGTATACTTACTGGCAGCAAACTGTGTTTAGATATGGAAATCGTTTGCTTGTTTAGGATAATGCATTGCTTTGAATAGATCTGCATTCATGTATGTTTGTGTTTAGTATACGTCGGTGGGGTGACTTAGGGTTGGGTGTGTCGGTGGGGACAGGGCTGTGTGTACAGACAAGTGTTTTGGTGCATGCTCTTTGCTTACTCATAGCGTATCTGTGTTGTGCACCTGTCACAGAACTGGGGGCGTTTGATTGCTGCTGTGAGCTGATAAACTATGGCCAAGTCTAGAAGGAATGTGAACGCAGAAAAACACAAGTCTGTCACTTCTCGCCCTCTGTCACCGCTCCTACATGCAACCTCTGGCGCTTAATCAATACCTTCAAGTGACTAGAATTGACAGCTGCAACTACAGTAGTATGAAACCAATGCTAATATGCCTCATACTTGTGCAGATTGCAGACTGCAAAGCCTTGCATGTGTAAGATCTTCTTGGGTACATATTAGAAGGCTTCATCTAGATTTCTGGTCCTTCATCAGGACCAATAATTCATATAATTCTTCTATGTAAATCATGTTAGATAGTAGGTAAAGCTGGCCATACATCTTTGAAAAATGTTTAGAATGTGCGTTTGATTTTCTAATAGTGAATGTGGTCAAATTGACATTGACTTTTTACTATAATGACAAAAAAAAAAGCAGGGTGGAAAATGTTTCACAAAGAAAATTCTAACAGTGGATGTGTTTTTTTTTGTTTGGGAAATTCCATTATTTACAAAATGAAATATTAAAAGTAATCTACTTTTTGAACTACCTTTGAATGAAATTCCCCAAGTCAATGTCGAATGTACTGGTGAGATTTTGTTTCCTACGAATGTTTGTACAAAAGTCTACCAGTGAATGACCAGCTTTCCTGTAGGTTGAGGTCAATTTTGGTGACATTGTACGCAAGTCATTGATTGTTTATCTCTGTGGCAGGAGCTGAGAGGCAGTTTACACATGAAGATGGACAGCTTGAGAATATTAAATGGAGGAATACCCGAGTAGTGTGAAGATTTCCATTCCTGAATCAATGAAGGGAGCATTTTACAAGACATGTGATATACCACTTAAAGGGCACGCTACGGCAGCAACGACCAATGAGGCACCATCACTCTTTTACCCCATGTCATCACAATGTTAAAGGAGGGGAGCGAGACATACACAGAGGACACCATTTATATAGTCCTAGAAGTGTTCATTGCCATCTTGGCTATTCTTGGCAACGTGTTGGTGTGCTGGGCCGTGTACATTAACAGTAACCTTCAAAACGCAACCAATTATTTTGTGGTATCCTTGGCTGCGGCAGATATTGCGGTGGGTGTCCTTGCCATCCCATTTGCTATCTCAATAAGCACTGGATTTTGCACCACCTTTCATGCCTGCCTCTTCATTGCCTGCTTTGTTCTGGTCTTGACACAGAGCTCCATCTTCAGCCTCCTCGCCATTGCTTGTGACCGCTACATTGCTATCCGCATCCCACTCAGGTGAGTGATTACACATATATTTGTCATTCTGATCAGAGCCTGAGTAACATTGTTTTTTTATATGTGGAGGCATCGCTTGCTGACTTGGTGCCTTTTCAGCTATTGACATCCCAATCAATGACAATGGGACATTCACAATGCTAATTTCTGAATTTGAATTACTAGAGTATCTTGGGGTACTGTCCACACTGCTAAATTGTGTGTGTATGTTTATATATACACTATATTACCAAAAGTATTGGGATGCCTGCCTTTACATGCACATGAACTTTAATGGCGTCTTAGTGCGTAGGGTTCAATATTGAGTTGGCCCACCCTTTGCAGGTAAAAGCAGCTTCAATTCTTCTGGGAAGGCTGTCCACAAGGTTTAGGAGTGTGTCTATCAGAATGTTTGACCATTCTTTCAGAAGCAGATTTGTGAGGTCAGGCACTGATGTGGATGGGAAGGCCTGGCTTGCAGTCTCCGCTCTAATTCATCCCAAAGTTTTCTATCGGGTTGAGGTCAGGACAGTCAAGTTCCTACACCCCACACTCGCTCATCCATGTCTTTATGAACCATGCTTTGAGCACTGATACAAATCATTTGGTGGAAAGGGGATTATGGTGTGGGGGTGTTTTTCAGGGGTTGGGCTTAGCCCCTTAGTTCCAGTGAAGGGAACTCTTAAGGCCTCAGCATACCAAGACATTTTGTACAATTTCATGCTCCCAACTTGGTGGGAACGGTTAGGGGATGGCCCCTTCCTGTTCCAATATGACTGTGCACCAGTGCACAAAGTAAGGTCCATAAAGACACGGATGAGCGAGTTTGGGGTGGAGGAACTTGACTGGCCTGCGCAGAGTCCTCACCTCAACCCGATAGAACACCTTTAGGATGAATTAAAGTGGAGACTGTGAGACAGTCCTTCTCGTCCTTCTCGCCTGACCTCACTAATGTACTTCTGGATGAATGGTCAAACGATCCCATAGATACACTCCAACCTTGTGGACAGGCTTCCCAGAAGAGTTGAAGCTGTTATAGGGGGGGCCAACTCAATATAGAACCCTACAGACTGAGACTGGGATGCAATTAAAGTTCATGTGCGTGTAAAGGCAAGCGTCCCAATAGTTTTGGTAATATAGTGTATATATATGCCTTAAGAAAGCCGACAGTGACTCTCTGAAACCAGGATGCAATAATGTCATTATATTCACCCAAGGAAGCCCCTTGAGTGCCTACAATACTTGCTGCTACATTATTTGCACCAAGAAATGTTTTGGATAGAGGGCTCATACCAGTATATACCAGGGGTCTCCAAGCTTTTCAAACAAAGGGCCTCTTTATTGTCCTTCTGACAAGGAGGGCAAGATTGTGGCCTGCAGGGGCAGAAAATGTCACGGGGCCCTGCATCAGTGAGAATAAATGGCCTTGGGGTTGGTGGTCAATAGGAGGAGTATTTCCCTTATTAGTAGGAGCAATCATTGGTATCGGTGGAAGATTGTTGGTGTCAGTGGGAGGAATAGTGCCATATATCAGTGGAAGGAATTGTGCCCCAAGGGCTGCATAAAGGCTAGCAAATGGCCACATCTAGCCCTTGGGCTGCAGTTTGGAGAGCCCTGGTATATACAGACACTTTTTTCAGGAAATTGTTTTGGAACTTGGGAGCTCCAGATTTTTTGCAGATAGCACCCTGGTGGCAATCGAACCTAGACACCCAGGACTGCCAAGCCCAAGTGCCAAATGCCATATGTGTTACCTGATAGTGACCCTTCGCCAAGTGCCATATGTGTTACCTGATAGTGACCCTTCCTAAATCAAAAATGGAGTCCCCACTCCCTGTCAGACATAAGATTTATCTGGGAAAAAGACAAAAGAGGTGGAGAAGGGGAAATATCCCATCCATTTTTTAACACAGGTCTCCCCCAAACATCTCATGCAGTTTATGCAAACGTTTTATACTGATCTACATTTCATGTTTCAGTTACCAATGTGTAAACCCTCAAAACCAATAGATTGTAGCTGCTCTTTATTTGAAATTTGTATTGCTCATCACCACACCTTCCCTTTGTCCAATATCAAATCTTCTGTGCTATTTATATAATATCTGTTATTGAACTGTATTTAAGTATACCACCTCTTAGCTGTGACCTAGGGTAGGGAAACTATTCTGGTTCGGCTACAAAGGCTATGAATGTATTTTTCAGTAGCACATGGAGCTCATTGCCCTGAAGAGATTATCCATCCCAAATCACCTTTCCAGATAGCTTACTCAGTCACAACTCACATGAAAGAAGATCTGGCGATGTTTATTCGTCGTATGATCCGTAGAATGCAAGTTACAACAGGTAAAAGAACGATTCTTCCATGCAGGTAGAAGAAACATACAGGTCACATGAATTACAGCATTAAAATGACTGATACAGAAAAGAGGGGGAGGAGACTGAGCAGCATGCAAACTAAGGAATGCCACAAGAGTCAAACTAGATAGGCATTAAAGAGACAGTACATAATAAAAATAATATCATGTAACATGACACTCCCCGCCTGAAATCTTTAGATTTCAAAGTCTATTACATATATAAAGATAAGTCCAACTTGAACCTGTAGGGGAAGAAACGTTAAAGGTAAAACTGGTGTGTAAACCATAGATACGAGATACCCGCAAACACAAGAAGGTATGCAGTAAATGAACAATGAAACATAACGTCCAAAAAACAGATGGCTTGAGTCCTGCAGTCTATCGTTTATAATCGTGGGACTTCAACAGTAGCACAGTCAATAGTGATAGTGATATTCTCCCCGCCATAGCGGGTATAGCCGGTACTCCTGCCTAAGTCACTCATTATGACTTCAGCTATTTCCACTGCTAGCACAGCTGCACAAAGTTCAAGTCTGGGTATGGTATGTGCGGGTTTTGGTGTTAGCTTTGTCTTGCCTAGAACAAAGTTGCAGTGTATGTCTCCATTAACTCCTGAGGTCTTCAAATAGGCCACTGCAGCTATAGCTTCAACTGATGCATCTGAGAAAATATGGATTTCCCTCTGGACAGCGGCTGAGATGGAGACTGGGGCATAGCAACGTGGAATTTGGAGCTGTTCTAATGTCTTCAGAGAACCTCTCCATTTCTCCCATCTTTGTTGTTTCTCAATAGGTAACGGAGTGTCCCAATCTGTTATCAGTAGTAAGCTGTCTTAATAACATCTTACCTTGGGTGGTGACTGGGGCTATAAATCCCAGTGGGTCGTAGATGCTGTTCACTACGGACAAGACTCCTCTCTTGGTGAAGGGTTTGTCACAGGTTGACACCTGGAAGGTGAATGTGTCTACTTTGATGTTCCACAGCAGACCTAGACTTCTCTGCATAGGGGGTGTGTCTGACCCAAGGTCAAGGTCTTTCACACTGGCAGCATAGTCCTCAGGGTGAAATGCATTCATTAGCTCTTGGCTGTTAGATATAATTTTGTGAAGTCTCAAGTTTGCTACAGCTAGCATCTCCTTTGTTCTGGTAAGAAGATTAATTGCTTCTTTAGCAGTAGGAAAGGATTTGAGCCCGTCATCTACGTAAAAGTTCCTTTCAACAAATTGACGAGCATCGGATCCATACTCAGCTTCTCCAAGCTGAGCTGTCTTTTTTAGTCCATAGATTGCTACAGCTGGGGAAGGGCTGTTCCCAAAGACATGTACCCTCATTCGGTAATCAATTACCTCTTTGTTGATGTCGTTGTCCTTGTGCCATAGAGACCTGAGGTAATTCCTGTTATCTTCCTTGACGATGAAGCAGTGGAACATTTGTTGAATGTCGGCCACACCCGCTACAGGTTCTTGACGAAAGCGAATTAGGACTCCAATGAGGTTGTTGTTCAAGTTGGGCCCTGTGAGGAGCATGTCGTTAAGTGAGAAGCCTTCATGTTGGGCACTGGAGTCAAAGACAACTCTGATTTGGTCTGGCTTTCGTGGGTGATACACACCGAAGGAAGGGAGGTACCAGCATTCTTCTCCTTCTTTCAATGGGGGTGCGGGTTCGGCATGACCCCTGTCAAAGATATTCTGTATGAAGTCCACAAAATGTCTTTCCATCTCTGGCTTCCTGCTTAAGGTACGCTTTAAGGAGGAGAATCTTTTGACTGCTTGATGTAGATTGTTTGGTAGCTTCTCTCTCGGGAGGCGAAAGGGTAGGGGTGCTACCCAGCTATTGGAATCTTCCTGAAAGAACTCATTGTCCATTACTTTAAGGAATTCTTTGTCTTCTGCCGAAGGAGCCAACTTGTCGTCTTCACTGCTTACATTGAAAACTGTAGAACCAAAGCTGTCATCGTAGGTGCGGGAAAGGTTTGTGTTGCCATGTTGCAACTTGCAGCTAGTTACCTTCTCCTTTACCCAGTAGTGATGTGGGCATGGCTCAAAGTGAGTATTACGACCATTTGGCAATACATTTGTCTTGAATGAAGAAATGTTAGTAGGCCTTTTCATTTTGCCTATACAGACGTTGCCTATGATGACCCAGCCTAAGTCCAGGTACTGGGCGAATGGGGCCTCTGGAGGTCCGCTGACCTGCCTGTGTACCTTGTGGATCCTTAGAATATCTCTTCCCAGCAGAAGAAGGATTTTAGCATCTTTGTCAAGTGGTGGGATTTCACTGGCTATTGACCTTAGATGAGGGTGGTAGAAGGCAACTTCTGGTGTAGGTATTTCTTCTTTGTTGGCTGGTATCTGGTTACACTCTACAAGTGTAGGTAAGGGTAATTGTAGGTTATTTTCTAGGGAGGACACAATAAATCCATGAGCCCTTCTTCCAAAAACCTCTGTAGTTCCACTACAAGTGCCTAAGGTGTAAGGGTGAACCTCTCCTTTTGTGCAAAATAGATCGAACAGTTCGGATCGTGCAAGCGATCGATTGCTTTGATCGTCTAAGATAGCATACACCCTTAAAGTCTTTTCTGGCTGATCCTTGTGATGAATATTCACTAGGCATATTTTAGCGCAAGATTTGTCACAGTGGTCTTCCCCACAGACTTCAGTGCACGAAGAAAATACCATGGTGGAATTAGGTACGTGATCTGTACTCTTCCCGCTGTGGTTCTGCCCAGGAGGAAGGTCTGCATGTTGTGAAGGATTGGACTCAAGGGGATGGAGTGCTTGCACATGGTCCTCGGAACCGCACTCTATGCACTTGGTAGGAGTTTTACATTCCTTGGCAAAGTGATCGGTGGAAGCACAGCATCTATAACATACCCCAAAAGTCTTTAGGAGTTCCTTTCGTTCTTGTAGGGGCTTCTTTCTGAAACCGATACATTTTTTGAGGGGATGAGGCTTCTTGTGGATGGGACATAATCGGTTTGGGTTTTCGATCTTGCCGCTCTTGTTTGGGGCGGGAGTGGGAATAATGTCTGTCTTCCTAACAGACACGGGACCTCTGCGGTTCCTGTAGCTAGTATGTAGGTTGTCACCTTTAGGTGAGGGAGTATTGAACTCGCTGAATGCAAAACTAGGATCGTTCTTGGTGTCAGCAATGTTCCTGACGAAATTGCAGAAGTAGGAGAACGGGGGAAAGGAAACCTTGTTTTCCCGTTTGTATGATGACCCAACTTGGATCCACTTTTCTTGTAGGCCATGCGGAAGCTTGCAAACGATAGGGTTAACTCCTCGAGCAGTGTCCAGGTAACTGAGGCCAGGTAGCTTAGGGTCAGTTTTGGCAAGCTGGACTTCGAGAAGAAGGTCGCTGAGTCTCTGGAACTCTATATTGTCCTTACCAGATATCCTTGGGAAATTTTCCAATCGTTTGAGCAATGCATTCTCTATGGCTTCAGGACTACCGTAAGTCTGTTCTAGACGCTCCCATGCTGCGGTGAGACCTGCAGTTGGATTGTCGATGTAAACTGACCTGAGGCTCTTGACACGTTCTGTTGACTGTGGGCCAAGCAACCCGATCAGCAGATCCAGCTCACGATCGGCAGTAAAACCGATACCGCCTAATGTAGTTTTGAAAGCGGCTTTCCAGCTTCTATAATTTTCAGGATGGTCGTCGAAGTTTACTAGGCCTGACTTGGCGAGCTCATGTCGAAGTAAGTACTTTACTACCTCTGTTGTATCGGTTGCCTCTGACTTTACATAGGAGGTTGCTGGTTGATTGTTGTGGATAGCATTGTTTATGGTATCGTTGCAAAGAGACGTGGGAAGATATGGTGCAGCAAGGGCATTCAGCTGAATTGTTGGGTGAAGGTCTGGAACAGTACTGTTAGCAGGAGGCTGGCGACTTGCTTGCGGATTAGTGTGCCGTTTTGTGACATATGCGGGATCAGCATGACAGTCGGGAGCTGCACTGGGGTGGGTTTGCATGTAGGAAGTGGCTGGAACAGCTTTTACCTGATGATGTGGTGAAGTCCTTGCGTTGCCGTGAAACGTGGAGGTAATTGAGTGTTCACTGCTGTGGTTTAGAACATAGTTCTTAGTGCGTTCAAAAGGATCTTCTACATCTGCCTTGACGCTGACCCTTTCGCTAGCATTTTCATCTGCACCGATAGCTTGTTCCAAAACCTTTAGTTTTGCTGCAGCTGCCTCGTAGTTGCTCTGTTCCTTTAAAGCTTCAATTGCTGCCCTTTGACGTGCCGTTTTAGCTTCTATTGCTGCCTTTTGATGCGCTGCCTCGGCTTCCATTACTGCCTTTTGATGCGCTGCCTCGGTTTCCATTACTGCCTTTTGATGCGCTGCCTCGGTTTCCATTTCTGCTCTCTTTTTTGCATATGCGGCCCGTACCTTGATAGCCTCTGCTTCGGCGCGGGCATTCATTAGCTGTTCACTAAGCGTTGAGTGCCTTGAACTTCGGGATCTAGAGGAACCTTTAGAACGTCTGGTGGATACAGATTTGTGAGATACAGTGTCCCGTGGCAGCATTAATTTTGCTTCTGCCTTTGCTTTAGTTCGCTGGATAAAGCTTTCTCTTTCCTCATTAAGAAGCTGGGCATTGTTAAGTTGCTCTAAGGACTCCTCAGTGTTGATGCTTTGCAGAATAGTTTTATATTTGTTGCTTGTAGTCTGGTACAGTTCGTATGAGGCAGAGAGATGCTTTATGGCGCCCTCTAGTTGCAGTACCTCATGGCTGGGACATGAAATCACATCAATGTGGGTGAGGATTTTATCCCAAATCTGCTTCAAACTGGTTGCTAGTTCAGTTCTCATGGATTCATAGTTCTCTTTAACCTTCCAAGTGGGTTTCACAGAGCGTTTGGTCAATGCAGTGGACTCTGGGTCCTCATCCTGGCTTTCTCTGTGTGGTGCATGCTGTGGTGTTTCATCACACACTGAGCCCTTTCCACTCATGATGGCCTGCAGTACACAGGCTTGACTGTAGCAGTGAAGAGTGTCTGTATACTGTGAGGAGCTGTAACAAGCTGTGCTGGGGTTGTATGCAGAATTCTCATGCAATACACACAGTTACACTTCACTATGATCTGTCCTGTGACGCAGTTATCTCTGTGCAGGCTGCTGGATACGTTCTTTTACTATTCTGGTTCGGCTACAAAGGCTATGAATGTATTTTTCAGTAGCACATGGAGCTCATTGCCCTGAAGAGATTATCCATCCCAAATCACCTTTCCAGATAGCTTACTCAGTCACAACTCACATGAAAGAAGATCTGGCGATGTTTATTCGTCGTATGATCCGTAGAATGCAAGTTACAACAGGTAAAAGAACGATTCTTCCATGCAGGTAGAAGAAACATACAGGTCACATGAATTACAGCATTAAAATGACTGATACAGAAAAGAGGGGGAGGAGACTGAGCAGCATGCAAACTAAGGAATGCCACAAGAGTCAAACTAGATAGGCATTAAAGAGACAGTACATAATAAAAATAATATCATGTAACATGACAGAAACGCTGTCGTGTTTTCTGCAGTACGCCTTTGCATGGGCTGCTGTATCTGCAGGAAAAAGCAGAGAAAAGGTCCCTCATCTTTTTAAAATGGCAGCCACATAGAAAACGTATGATTTTTTGCACCATGTGATTTCTCGCACCCAAAAACGTGGTCGATTTTAAGATGTGTGAGCATGCCATTAGGAATGGATGGCGCCCCATGTGTCTGCAAAATAGCAGTGCGTTATGGCTGCGGGTACTTGAGGGCACTGGGACATGCCTGATTTACACACTGTGCCGCACCAGAAACCACCCGCAACAGTGTGAATCTAACATTAAAGCCTACCTAGAAAAAGTCATAACTTAATAAGATTTGACAAACCCATTCTCTAACCGGTTCACTCTGTAAATATTTCTATTCAGCTTTAATACAGTATCTAGAATAAATACATATACTAGTACATGCATAGTTGTATTTTCAGTAAAAATACCAATCACATACTATGTTTCTGAACTTGATATTGGTTCTTTATAATGACATCATCCATCATGCTATGCAATGCTGGGTCTTCAGGTACCATATACTTCAAAGACACTGGCCCAGATTCAGGTACATTTGCGCGATATTTGCGGGGGAGCAGGGCAACGATTTTGCCCTGCGCCCCCGCAAATATTTTGCGCTGCCCTCGATTTACGGAGCAGTAGCTCCGTAAATTGCGAGGGCACGCTGGCAAAATTGCCCGGCGTAAGTGCGTGCAATGTAAATAATCCCGCCGGGGGCCGGAATCATTTAAATTAGGCGCGCTCCTGCGCCGAGCGTACAGCGCATGTTCCGTCGGGAAACTTTCCCGGCATGCATTGCGGCAAATGACGTTGCAAGGACGTCATTTGCTTCAAAGTGAACGTGAATGGCGTCCAGCGCCATTCACGAATCACTTACGCAAACGACGTGAAATTCAAATTTCACGTCGCGGGAGCAGCGGCTATACTTTAGCATTGGCTGCCCCTACTATTAGAAGGGGCAGCCTTGCCCCCTGGCATACAAATGCCTCTCAATGGCCATCTAATGGCTTTAGTGAAAAATCAAGGGTCTGAACATACCCTTGATGTCTCACATTTGAGACTGAGAAAGAGACTGAGGTCTGAAGCATAGTTAACACAGATATCCTCCCACTGACACCAACACAGATATCGATCGCTCACTGTGTTCATTCAGGAGAGGTAGGAGCCGGTAAATATGACATATTTAACAGCCCCTTTCCGAGCTCTCCATCCTGAAGATACCCCTATGTGTTCGCAGCAGCTTCCGGCAGGAGAGGAGGGAAGCCAACAGCGCTGCAGGAGGCACACGGGGGGCCCGGACAGCAGGGGCGGTGAAGACACATAGGGGTATCTTTAGGATTGAGAACTCACAAAGGGGCTGTTAAATATGTCATATTTACCAGCCCAGATGCTAGAACTGATCCCTCTGCAGTGCAGCCGTAAGGAGAAAGAGGTAGAGAAGCCAGCAGCACTGCAAGGGCAGGCAGAAGAAGAATCGTGTCTGCTATAAGGCAGTACAGCCGTCTCTCCTGCTCAGCAGGTTTCCCGGCCCCCCTTTTAAACTGATGGGGTCTGGGCCTGATACAGGAGGGCCAACTGTACTGCCTTATCATCGGCCCTGGTTGTTACTCTGGCTGGACTTCAAACGTCTTCCTCTCTCCATCTCTATTGTATTGGGGTGGGGAGTCATTTTTTAAAAGGAAGATAACATTGTTTGCATTGTTTGTGCTTTCAGTTCAGCTTATAGGAAGTGACAAAGACACATCTGGCAAGATCAACAGGCATTTTTTGTATTTGCTGAAAATGTTCTTAGCCTGAAAAATAAAAATGAATGCAGCCACCACATCTAAGGACTGGTAAGCTGCAATATATAAAACATTTTTGGTTATCCTTTCATTTAAAAAAATGATGTTTCATCTGCTTACTGTATATTTGTCCTTCTCTGGTTCCTCCCTCCCCCTCTCATTACCATGCTAATAAAACTTTGAAATAAAACCCTTCAGTTTTCATTACCCCATTTCAGACTCAGTGATATCATCTTTGGGTCTCTGCTTCTCTATGCAATCCAGGCAGATCATAACGGATGGAATGGTCTGACAAGGTGCTGTACATACTGTGTTTCCCTGAAAATAAGACCTACCCCGAAAATAAGCCATATTGTGATTTTCAGGGAGGGCTGCAATATAAGCCCTACCCCGAAAATAAGACCTAGTGTGGTATGTGATGTGGGCTGTGTGTGCTGGATGCATTCGGTATAGCGCCGCTCAGCTGGCCTCCCGCTGCTCTCCTCCTCTTCAGCCAGCTGTCAGCGGGGGATTTTGACCCCCCCTCAGTGCTCTGAGCGGGAACAAGAGCTCCGGTGGGCCATGGAACTGCATTGCGGCGCTCAGCTGATGTGATGTCCCACTGCTCTTCTCCTCTTTTTAGCCAGCTGTCAGTGGGGGATTTTGGCCTCCCCTCAGTGCTCAGAGCGGGAACAAGAGCTCCGGCAGGCCATGGAAGCGCATAGCGACGCTCAGCTGATGTCCCGCTGCTCTTCTCCTCTTTTCAGCCAGCTGTCAGTGGGGGATTTTGGCCCCCGCTCAGTGCTCAGAGCGGGAACAAGAGCTCCGGCGGGCCATGGAAGCGCATATCGGCGCTCAGCTGATGTCCCGCTGCTCTTCTCCTCTCTTCTGCCAGCTCTCTTCTGCGGGGGATATCGGACCCCCTTCATTTGCAGTGCTCTGGCGGGACACAGGTGCGGCGCAATGTGAAGGTGTTTGTCACACATGGATTGCAGAAAGGTACAGTTTTTATTATCTGATACTGTAATCCAGAGCATTCTTGAGTTTTTACTCGGTGCCACTGGTGATTCCTGACAGGCAGGGAGGGAGATTGGGGGAGAAATCAGCACATGACAAGCCCTACCCCGAAAATAAGCCCTACTGGGTCTTTGGTTGCCAAAATTAATATAAGACCCGGGCTTATTTTCGGGGAAACACAGTAGCTTGCAATAAAAGCAACAAAGCATGACTAGTGTAATCCAGAGGTACCCAACTTACTTTTACCGTTGTGACCTTTATACTCCACCCCATACTTAACCTCTAAAATAATGAGACCACACCTTAATTTTGTAAAGGCTAGAAGAATGGACAGCCGCACTTCCAAAAAACCCTTAGGTTGTCTTTATTGTAAAATAGGTGGAAAATGCACTACAAAATACAGCAAAAAGTGGAGATAACAGCCTACCTTTTTCATACTATGATCAGTCATGGCTACACCTTAATTTTGGAGTAAAATGGCCACAACAGCCTATTTATTTAAACATTGTAAGGTAAAACTCCAACTCAAAAAAATCAAGCATATATAACAACATTAACACAGTCTGTTGGTCTTTTCTGGCAGCCCCCCGACTCCAACATGTCTATAACCAATACACTGCGGGCCCATCTAACACATTAGGCCTCCAGCCGTATAGTCCGCTCGGAGACAACCCCCGCCCGCAGTGCAACCATTACGCTATTCCAACCAGCCTTCAGCTGGAATACACCGGAGGGGCCCCCCACCCCCATTTTATCACATTTCTTACTGCCGCCGTAAAAGACCAACAGAAAAACACTGCCACTCCTGGCTGTCATGACGACCATCTGCCCGTGCTCCTGTAAAAGAGAAAAACACACAAACAACAAAACAGACACTACATAGGGAGGGAGGGTGGGAAAAAATTGCCTCCTCCAAATCTAACTACAGCTTTCTGTCCCTCTCTGGACCCGCCTCTCCATTAAATAATACCACTCCCCTCCAGCTCTTCTTACTGCTCACTACCGCCCCTCTGCCTTGTTAACCCTTGCAGTGCACCCTAGCCACACAGTCATACCCGGCCCTGCACTATTGTCTCTGTCGTTTTGTTCCGGGCCTCACTCCCTGCTTAAAGTGGAGTTCCACCCAAAATGGAACTTCTGCTTTTCGGAATCCCCCCCCCCCTCCGGTGTCACATTTGGCACCTTTCAGGGGGGAGCAGATACCTGTCTAATATAGGTATTTTGCTTCCACTTCCAGGCATAGATAGCCGAGCCACCTGCGGCTATCTACGCCACATCCGGCGCCTCCTACGCCCCCCCGCGCTGTCTTCTGGGAGATACACAGGTACCAGAAGACAGCAGGGAGCATTCAGATCACGCAGCGAGAGTTGCACATGCGCAGTATGGAACCAGGCTGTGAAGCCGCAAGGCTTCACTTCCTGATTCCCTTACAGAAGATGGCAGCACCTCCACCTGAGAGCCAAGGGACAGATCGGCTTTGGGTGCTGACATCGTGGGTGCCCTGGACAGGTAAGTGTCCCTTTTTTTAAAGTCAGCAGATATTTGTAGCTTCTGACCTAAAAAAAAAAAAGATTTGGCAGGACTCCGCTTTAAGTAGTTCGCTCAAGAGCTCTCAGTCCTGGTGCAAGCAGTTGATAGTGGTACACAAATATCAAAATGCCATTATGGCTGGACCACCCTAGGAAATACCGTCATATGATGCTGGATTGATTGATAGATTGATAGAACTGAAATCCAATGATAAAGGGACAGGCCACAGACAGTCATGCTGGGGAAGAAGATTATGAAGGACGTTCTCCAGCCAGGAAATGAGGCAGGCTCTATCTGACTTGCTGCAGCTTATAATGCATACTATAAGAATCTCACATTGTGCAGTGTAATCGGAGTTAAAGGGGTTGTAAACCCTCATGTTTTTTTTCCCTAATGCATCCTATGCATTAAAGTGAAAAAAGATCTGACAGTTACCGGCCCCATCACTTTAACACTATAAGTAAAAGAGAGGAGCCTGTACAACTGTGCAAGACTAGGCTAGAAATTTGCTTTTATATGTTACCTTTCCTACAGATCAGTAAACAGCTTAGTCAGCTGAGTGTGCTGGTATCAGAAAACCAGTAATTCTTGACACTGGCAGCTTCATTGGCTCCTCTCCGACCTAGGATCACCTTATTTCCTGACTGCCAGGGGCGGAGGAGCACAATGTGACCCTTCCAGAAATTATAAAAATGAGTTATAATACCTATAGGAAAAACATATTTTATAGATGTTTTTCTCACGTATAGAGCTGTTTACATGTGTACATTCTAGCGTAAAATTTATAGTGGTTTTATACCTCTGAAGTCCAAGCCGCCGTCTACTGTTTATGACACACTCCTACAACTAGTACAAATGTTCCATTTGTAGAATAGTAGTAAAAATCCCTCTATTGCTCTTTACAGCCATCTATACCAATGATCCACATCATTTGCCTTTATGGCTGCCGTTGCTGGTCATATGACTGTCCTTTATTTAACTACCTGAATTTTTTATGGCAACTCCTTCTACTGTATGTTCACATTCAGATTGTCACATTCTACAAATTTAAAGCTTTATGTTTTTCATGTAACCAACCCTGTAATGGCTCTTAGCAGGAAGTGCTATACACTTTACAAACACTCATTCACTCCGGCATTAAAGGGGTTGTAAAGTCAAAAATATTTTCCTCTTAAATTAAAGTCTGACAGTAGCTGATAAAGTAAAAAGTAATGTTTTGCATTATAACTAGTTTGATACCTGTTGATATCGAGCTGTTTTATTCACCTCCGTCACTCCTGAATCATTATTCTCACTATTGTATATATCCAAGAAGACAAAGAGGAATCATCATAACAAAATAACAAAAAAGAGGTACATATTTACATATATATTGCCACTCAGGACAACAAGAAACAACCAAAAAAAGCACATCTATATCTCTCTTTTCCAATGATGTTATACTAGTGAACGGAACATCCTAAACCGTCTTATCCATGTCCCTAAACTTGACTTTATTCTCATTCACCTTTACCTCTTTATTTCCCCTTCCTTATATAACACACCTTTCCCTCCCATTCCCCCCCTCAAAAAAAAGGGGGAAATCCCCCCCCCCTTCCCCAAAACCTACTCAAGCGATGTAGGTACTATTTTCTTAGTACTGTAACTCACACCCATAGACACCCCCCCCCCAGAGGGACTCCTCGCTCCATACTTTCCTCTGCAAACATTCTCTTCCCCTTTTCCCCTTTTCAGAGTACATGAATAAATTCCATCCTGTCCATGTTTCAACATACTGTTCTCTTTTATTTCGGGCTAAAAGAACCAGATCCTCTATAGCTCCTATCTCTCTAACTCTGTTAAGCCATCTCGTGATGGAGGGTGTTCTAGTGTCTCTCCACGGTAAGGTTATTGCACTTTTAGCAGCAATGATCAGGTGACACAGCACCGATTTTTTGTATGTCCGCACCGGGATCTGTGAGCAGTGGAGCAAGAAAAAGGCAGGATCGTCTGGTATAGGAAACTCTATACATTTTTGGGAAATTCTCTGGACTTCAAGCCAGTATTGCCTTACTTTTTCACAAGACCAGATAATGTGCAACAAAGTTCCTTGCTCCAGTCCACATCTCCAACAGCACTCTGAGTTTTCTGTAGAAAATGTATGCAACTTTACTGGGGTGTAGTACCATTGGGTTAAAAGTTTGTAGTTGGATTCCTGTGTTCGCGTACAAACCGAGGAATTCAATGCCAAATGTATAATATGTTTACGCTGGGTTGGCGAAAAAGTCCTCCCCAAGTCTCTTTCCCACTTACTAATTCCCGGCATCACAAAATCCCACTGTGGGGAATTCAGCAATCCATACATCTTAGAGACCACTCGTGATAGTGGTTCCTCATCATCACAGTAGGCCTCAAATTTTGTTAACTGTCGCTGGAAATTAGACGGTTGTCTCAGAAAGTGATTTATTTGGAGCGCCTGCCAAAAACTTAATTCAAAAGCCCCCCCTGGTTTCATTAAGAAATCAATAGTTGGCCAGGTTTCTGTTTGCAAGAAATGTGAAACCTGCACAGTACCCTTTTCTTTTAGTTTCTTAAATACTCCTCCCTCTATTCCTGGTAAAAAAACAGGGGGCCAAATCCTGCCTAACTTATCTTTTCCCATTTAAGTTACACTGACTTAAAATTTCTACCTAAGTGCCCGATCCACAAAGCACTTACCTAGAAATTTCAGGCCGTGTAACTTAAATGTCTCCGGCGCAAGGCGGTCCTCTTCTGCAGGGGGCGATGACAATTTAAATGAGGCGCGCTCCCGTGCCGGCCGTACTGCGCATGCTCGTGACGTCATTTTCCCGACGGGCAGCGCACGAAATTACGTTACGTCGGGCTTTGTGGATTGCGACGGGACAATAAAGTTGCGTCGGGTAAAAAAAATCAAAATTAAAAAAAAAACGCGGCGATCGAAAAAAAGATCTGTTTTTACAAGGTGTTACTAGTTTACACTTTGTAAAATCAGAACTAATTTTACGTATGCAAACGTAAACTTACGCAGAAAACACAAAGCTGAAAAGCTTTGTGGATCTCCGTAAGTCCTCATTTGCATACGCAAAGCAGCATTTCAATGAGAAATGCCCCCAGCGGCGGATGCGGTACTGCATCCTAAGATCTGACAGTGTAAGTGTCTTACAGATGTCAGATCTTCTGCCTATCTTTGGAAAACTGCTTCTGAGGATCAGTTCCAAAGATAGGCACAGGGATACGCAGGCTGAACAGCAGTTCCGCCTGCGTATCCCTTTTGAGGATTTAGCCCAGGGTTCCCTATTATAGGGAACAAGGGGTATGGCCCGTTGAAAACTTTGGATTTCGGCAGACCTTAGCCGCGATTAGCAACGTTGGGCCAATTGTAAGATGTTTCTTCAGCGTACTTGGTAATACATTATAGCACCAAGGGGCTCTGCATAATGGAATCGGACTGATCTGTTGGAGCCTTATAATATACTGATCAGGCAACTTAATAATGCAATGATCAGGAAACCTTATAATCCAATGACCAGGGAACCTTATAATCCAATGAACAGGGACCCTAATAATTTAATGTCCAGAGAAATGTATAATCCAATGACCAGGGATTCTTATAATCCAATGACCAGGGAACTTTATTATCCAATGTCCAGGGAACCTTAAAATACAATGACCAGGGAACCCTATAATCCAAAAACCAGGGAACCCTATAATCCAATGACCAGAGAACCCTATAATCCAATGACCAGGCAACCTTATGGCGCGTACACACAACCGATTTACTGTCCTGCACAAAACAAAGTTTCTCTCAACGTGATTTGTCGTGATTCCTCTCAAGCCTGCCTTGCATACACACATGAAAAAAAAAAACGCTTCAGCATGCACGTTTTTTTCCCCTCGGAAAAGCATACACACGATCGGTTTTCACAACGAGAAAAAGCGATGGCAAAAACGACGAGAAAAAACAGAGCAGGTTCTAATTTTTTTGTGAGCAGTTTTCTTGTCGAGAAAATTGGAGCATATACACGACCGGTTTTCACGGCCAATCATCATGAAAAATGGTCGTGTGTACGCAACATTGTAATCCAATGTCCATAGAGCCTTATAATTAAATGACCATGGAACCTAATAATCCAATGTCCAGGGAATCCTATAATCCAATGACCAGTGAACTTTATAATCCAATGCCCAGGGAACCTTATAATCCAGTGACCAAGGAAGTTTATAATCCAATGTTCAGGGAACCTTATAATCCAGTGACCAAGGAAGTTTATAATCCAATGTTCAGGAAACCTTATAATCCAATGTCCAGGGAACCCTTTAATCCAATATCCAGGGAACCTTAAAATCCCATGACCAGGGAACCCTATAATCCAATGACCAGAGAACCTTATAATCCAATGACTAGGGAACCTTATAATCCAATGTCCATGGAGCCTTATAATCCAGTGACCAGGGAATCTAATAATTTAATGTCCAGGGAATCCTATAATCCAATGACTAGTGAACTTTATAATCCAATGCCCAGGGAACCTTATAATCAGTGGCCAAGGAAGTTTATAATCCAACGTTCCAATGTTCAGGGAACCTTAAAATCCAATGACCAAGGAACCCTATAATCTAAACACCAGGGAACCCTATGATCAAATGACCAGGGAACTTTATAATCCAATGACCAAGGAACCCTATAATCCAATGTCCTAACGCACTATAGCGTCCTTTCTTAGCCATTTTAACCCAGAGGAACCCTTATAATAGTTTTCAGGTCTCGGGGAACCCCAGCTAAAAAAAAAATCATCAGGACTCAAGGGAAAGAATGCTTCTTACACCAGTGATTGGTGTCGTGCCACTGGGTCTGCCAAGTGGTGTTGGCCCCAAACTATGTAGACGCCATCAAATGGTAGGTCAATCAGCCACAGCTCAGGGTACCTCTAGACCCTAGAGGTCTACAGAACCCTAAAATACAAAAAAGGTACAGCGCTAAAAATATTGAGTGATAATAACCAAATAAGTGAAAAATAGTGACAAATTAAAAAAAATGTGAATAAGATGATATAAAATAAATGTTTGAAACCAATATTATATCAATGTAAAAGTCCCAAGTAGTGAAGTGGTTAATAATTTGAAAAAAGAAGGGAGGTGCACTGAAAAAATCTTCTTCCACCAAAAAGGGACACCCAGGTAGTGAGATGTAGTCTCCTTACCGAATCCACTGACCGCTATATCAGCGGTCAGTAAGGCACAGGGATGATTATAGTCTTCCCAATCAGACTTTCTCCGGCAGGTGAATGGAAAGGGCAGATCCTCAGCAACAGTCCCCAACACATGGAATAATATGGCTCATATATATTGGAAAAATGAACAAAAACACTCCATAGTGAAGTACTGCAAAGATCGCGGATTTAATAAATGTTGGGTTGCACTTACAGTTAAGATGAGTTAAAACGGCATGGGATAGACAGAAAGTGGCGTTTTGATCCGATCCAGTCCTGTCAGCTGGTCTCCGTGTGTGTGTGTATCTCCTCGTGAGCGTGATGACGTTCCACGCAAAATCCGACCGTTCCTACGCACGTTTCGTCGTAAATGACATCGTCGGGGATAGAACCCTGCTTGAAAAAAGCTCACCATAGGGACAATAAAGCCGCGTAGACACAACCGTTTTTAGGGTTGTAAAAAATATATTTTTTTTAATTTCATTAAAAACTTTTGTGTGTGGGCTCCAGAGCATTTTTCACGATGTAAAAAATGGCCATTAAAAATTAAGAACATGCTCTAATTTTTCACGTTGTTTTTAATGTTGTCGTTTTCAAAGTCGTAAAAAATGGTCGTGTGTGGGCTTTAACGATATGAAAAAAATGCGCATGCTCAGAAGCAAGTTATGAGATGGGAATGCTTGTTCTGGTAAAACTAGCGTTCGTAATGGAGTAGGGACATTCATCATGCTGTAACAGACTGAAAAGCGCGAATTGTCTTTTACTAACACAAAATCCAAGCCCAAGGGTGGCGCCATCCGAATAGAACTTCCCCTTTATAGTGTCGCCGTACGTTTTGTACGTCACCGCGCTTTGCTTGAGCATTTTTTTTTTCACAATCGTGTGTAGGCAAGGCCGGTTTAACGGTCGGGTTGAAAAAAACATAATTTTTTCTAGACCATTAAAAATTACATTACATCCCAAAAACGGTCATGTGTACGCGGCATAAGGCTCCATTTCCACCATGCAACCGCGATGGAGTGCGCATGCGTTTCGTCACTTGGTATTTAGGGCAGTCTGTTGATTTCAATAGGTTGTCTAATGCTGCGTACTCACGATCGGAAATTCCAACAAGAAAAGTCTGATGGGAGCTTTTGGTCGAAATTCCAACTGTGTGTAAGCTCCAACGGAATTTTTCTGTTGGAATTTCCGCCAAGAAAAATTTGAGAGCTGGTTCTCAAATTTTCAGACGGGAAAAGTTATTTTCGGAAATTCCGATCGTCTGTATGCAATACCAACGCAGAATAATCCTACGCATGCTCAGAATCAAATAGACGCATACTCGGAAGCATTGAATTTCATTTTTCTCGGCTCGTTGTGGTGTTGCATGTCACCGCGTTCTTGACGGTCGGAATATGGTGTGCCTGTGTGTATGCAAGACAATTTTGAGCCAAAATTCGGCCGGAAAAAAATCCACGGTTTTCTTGACGGAATTTCCGATCGTGTGTACGCGGCATTACATGTGGAAAATGCACAAAAGAAGTCCCTAAACCCTTCTGCAAAATTGCACTGCACCGGGAACACACAACGCTGCGCTTCCCTGCTTGGCGCTGCGCGTCTTCTAAAGGGCAGCCAATTTCTGTGCTTGTTGGGAAAGTGCAAGATTTTAATCGCATTCCTGAATCTGCTAATACATTCGTGGGTTGCTTGAGGAGATGTAAACATTCCATACAAACATGAACACTTAAACTCCATGCAGATAGTGTCCTTTGTAAGAACTGAACTCTGGACTGCAGCTCTACAAGTCCTCTATGGTAGCCATTGAGAAAGCATATTGTCTAGAGTTTAAAAGTTCTCATTGTGTGTCAGATACTACATAGCTGAAATTATCACTGTAATTTATGCCTCTGAGCTATGCTGGTCCCTGGTGACTGCATGCCAGATGCTATAGTGTCCGTGATCTTGCTATTCTCTCAGACTTAGTCACCATCACCTCTGCTTGGATAGAGAAGTCTTCCAGCTGTTATCCCACGCACAGGAAGACCTTGCCATTTCTCCAGCACATAGACAAAATTCCCAGGTTGTCTCTCCCTTGACCTAGCTTTCACAATTTCATTTTTTTCTGTATTTATATCCCCCCCCCCCCCAGTCACATGCTACTGTAATTAAACTTTACCTCTTTTGTGACAATTTCTTTACATATATTATAATTGTCAAGTTTTGAAACCTATCATTAAATAACAACATCTTTAAACCTACCAGTTATGGATGTGGTAGTTGCATTTGTTTCATTTTTCAGGCTACGAATATTTCAGAAAAAACATAAAATACCAGTGGATTCTGCCAGAAATACAGTGGTGTTGTCACATCCTGTGAGCTGAAAAGATAGCACAACCATCTAATGTAAACTACTAATTCCGTCAATCCTAAAAGTGGAGCTCCACCCAAAAAAGGAAGTTTCGCTTTAAGTACTCCTCCCCTCCCACATTAGGCATGTCATTTTTTTTAGGAGGGGAACGGGTACCTGGTTTTGACAGGTACCTGCTCACGCTTTCGCTTGGATTGTGATCTGAGCAGTGGTTCCCCTTTCTCACTGAACGACTTATGCATGCTGCAAGCTGTCACAGCCGGGTGCCCACATTTGGGATGCCAGCGCTGGGTAGAGAAGATGGGGAGAAGGGAGGGCTAGGGTGAGCACATTGCTGGATCATGGGACAGGTGAGTATCTGTTTATTAACAGTCAGCAGCTACAGTTTTTGTAGCTGCTGACTTTTAATAAACACAAAAAACTAATGGAGCTCCGATTTAAGTAATATTGAACAAAGGCAGGCACGTTTGGAGTCCAGCATGGGTGGCAACCATGGCTTCCTCCTAAGCTAAAATAAGGTGAATGAGCATAGTCACCCAGGAACAGAAAGTGTGTTAATAGCAGGATCACCAGATGAAAAAGCCTGAAATGGAAAACAAATTCTGCGCCACATCTAACGACTATATCTTAATGAATCCTAAGGACCACATCTAATTAAATATATTAAACATTTGTCTTTGAGGTCAGAAGGCAGCACCTGCTCTAGAGAATATTCTCCACCATTCAGTGAATCTGGCTTTTAATTAAGATGTCTGCGTTAGCTTAATTTTTTGTTTTCTCTCTTTTCAGGTACAACAGCCTTGTGACTAGTCGGAGAGCCAATGTGACTATTGGAGTATGCTGGCTATTGTCTTTTGTGATTGGCCTTACCCCCATGTTGGGCTGGCACAAGAAGGACCCCAACCCTCCAAACTCATCATGTAGTACTCCTTTGGTAGAGTGCCTGTTTGAAAAAGTGGTGACAATGGATTATATGGTGTACTACAATTTCTTTGCCTGTGTCTTGGTGCCTCTTTTGCTCATGCTTGGCATTTATTTGCACATTTTTATGGCAGCACGACGGCAGTTGAAACAGATGAAGCTAAAAGTAACTATTGGGGAACGCACAAGATCGACTCTGCAACGTGAAGTCCATGCCGCCAAGTCTTTAGCCATCATTGTGGGTTTGTTTGCCATTTGCTGGTTGCCCCTGCATATCATTAACTGCTTCACTCTCTTCTGTAAAGCTTGTGATCGTCCTCCAGTTTTACTCATGTACTTTGCCATCCTGTTTTCTCATGCCAATTCAGTGGTGAATCCACTCATTTATGCCTATCGCATACGTGAGTTCCGCCTTACCTTTCGTAAGATCTTACGACAATACTTGTTTGGTCGGGTGCAGCCTTCTAAGTCACGCACCGCCAGTGGCAAATCAATGACATATGCAGATGAGGAGTTGAATGGCACCACCAGGATTAGTTATAATGGCTGCACTGAAAACCATGGGAGTAGTTGTGACCGGAAAGGGACCTGGCATCAAAATGGCTATCCTTCTAGTGTGAAATTTGAACAGACAACAATTCACAAAGCTGAGAGCCAACAAAAAGAGAAACTTATAAACTCCTGAAGAAAGCTGTGGACCACTCAAAGAGCTCACTATCATGTTATGAACTGGACAGCTCGGTATGGGGGTCCCGTATTATGTGACTTTCACTTTGTTTAGAGATTTTTTGAGACTTATTTTATTTATTAAAACAAGTTGAAAAATCTTTGTGTTTTTTACAGACATACGTTTCTCTATCAGCTATTTATGCTTCTGAGGGGAAATATAAGCGCTCGTTCACACGTGTGTTGATTACGAAGAATGAAGCAATGCTCATTAATGCTCCTGTGGCATTTATTATGTGTTTATGATGTATTTTTGTTGTGTTTATGAAGCGCTGAATAAGATTCAAGAATGCTTGATAAATGCCCATAGAAGTGTTGCTTTTCTAGTGGGAAATGCTTAAAGAAAAAGTAATGTAATGGAAATAATCTGCTTTGAAACCTGGTTAAGTTGTGGTGTGATAGCAGGCATTTTTGTGAATTTTCTGCAAGATGGATTTGTATACCTTGACTTTTTTGACTCTTGGCTTGGTCCAGCTCAACTTTTCTGACATAAAAAGCTTTGCCACTGGCAATAATGCTCAATGCCTCTGCTCCTGCCTGGCACTGGCAGTATTGCCAGCTGGCCTGGTGATTTTGTAAATGTTGTTACCACACGGCTGCTCTGTACAAACAGGAAGTGGCTAGAGCTGCTCTGTCCCAGTTCTCTATTATTTCCCAGTGCATTCTGGGATACAGGAACCCACACTGCCTCTCCTCCAGTGCCCAGTTAACACTTTATAAATGCTTCACCATACATGCTATAGGTGCTGTTAAGATGCAGTTACAGAGCTTTACCATTAAAATAATGGAGGAGTATGATAAGTGTCAATGCCTCATGAAAGTGACATGCTGCTTAATTTCTCTCACAACACAACGCACTGCTCCTGTGTGAACAGAATTGCATTGTGCCATTGTAATATTCATGGTCAACATTGATGGGTGGTTATGAGGCCGAATAAATGTTGCATAAACACTGGGTACTGACGCACGTGTAAACAAGCCCTTAACAATCCCCATATAAAGATAAAGGCCCAGATTCTCAAAGGACTTACAACAGCGCAGCGCCATGTACGCCGTCGTAAGTCTTAATCTGACCCGTCGTATCTATGCGACTGATTCTTAGAATCAGTTACGCATAGATATCCATTAGATCCGACAGGCGTAAGTCTCTTATGCCGTCGGATCTAAACTGCAATTTTTTTTTGCCCGCTAGGTGGCGCTTCCGTCGAATTCCGCGTTGAGTATGCAAATTAGCTAGATACGCGATTTCCTGAACGTACGTGCGGCCGACGCAGTAAAGTTACGACGTTTACGTTAGGTTTTTCCCAGGGTAATGTTGCCCCTGCTATATGGTGGCATAAGTGCGGCGCAACAATGTTAAGTATGGCCGTCGTTCCCGCGTAGAAATTTAAAAAAGTTACGTCGTTTGCGTAAGTCGTCTGTGAATGGGGCTGGACGCATTTACGTTCACGTCGAAACCAATGATGTCCTCGCGACGTCATTTGGAGCAATGCACACTGGGATATTTTACTGGGATATATTGCGCAGTTCGTTTTGCGCTGGGACACGCTTGATTTAAATGATACACGCCCCCTACCCGCCGAATTTGAATTACGCCTTGTGATTTACGATACGCCGCCGCAACTTACGGAGCAAGTGCTTTGAGAATACAGCACTTGCCCGTGTAAGTTGTGGAGGCGTAACGTAAATCAGATACGTTACGCCCGCACAATTTTGCGCGGCTGTACATGAATTTGCCCCAAAGTGTTTATGTCTTGCCATACTGACTACCCATTTGTACCTGTGGAAACCTAAATTTCATTATTGGAAAAGTCCAATAGGAACGTATGGGAGACAGAAGGGAGTAGGCAAGCTTTAACCGTACCACAAAGTGCCGAAGCTTTGCCCAACCAGAACAGCCCAATATTTGGGCAGAGACTGCTGACCTGGCTATCATGCTGCTTTGGCTTCAATACTTTCCATGTCACTGAAGCAGAACATATACATATAAAAAGTGCAGGGTCACCTTTACTTTAGACCTCCTATGAAAGAAGAAGTAATATACTTACTTTACCTTTAGATTAAAATTGAATACATTTGCCTTTCTTGTAGCAAGTGTTTTGAATAGCTGCATCTCCGCTCCCCAGCCTCTACATGCATTTTATAGTCACACAAGTCTAATACTTGTGACCCCACCACCGACTACTGTGGTTCCTCCCGCTAGTTTGCACATAATTGTAGTGAGGTATGAGCCAATGGGATGAACCACTGTAGCCAGTGGGAGTATACTACATGCAATGGTTGGGTAGCAAAGAAGCATCTGCTTTTCAATACATTGGTCACCAAAAAGAGTAACTCCACTTTTATTGAGAAAAAAATACTCCTATGTACATTGCAAGTTTTTTTTTATCAAACTGTGTTGCAGATTCCTACCTTTTGTTATTCTGAAGAAATCACTGTTTGTCTGTGACCATGTGGAACATGAATCTAATGGGAGTGGTTTCATAATTATCAACCAGCTGCTGCATCTGCAGGTCTCTAATGAGGAAAATGTCAGGGTCTGCACCCTTTTAGATGTAATTTGCTATTGGGAGTATCTCACTAAAAATTACCTTTTTGTTGCAGTGGATGCCTAAAATCTAATTTGAATCTGGAAAAATCGGTGAGCCAACTACACAAGCAGGAAATTATGTTTCTGGGGAGCGTTCTGTACATCTTTATGCACAGGACACCTCCAGGTAGCCATATTGCACTGCATTTTACAGAAAATTAAAGAGCTGCAGATTTAAAAGGAAAGATAATTTTAAATAACATTCAATTACAATATGACTTGTTTTTGCAATTGTATATGCTATATTATTTTTTTTATTTGCTATTTGTTTCACCCCTCGAAAAGTAGAGTATTCCTTCAAGTATATTATTTTTTTATGTGTGGCCTATTAAGCAATGAGTTACTCTGCGGTAGCAGGGTCAATATAATGAAGGGTGGCACATCCCCAGCTTTGGTCGTTTAAATGGAAATGTTAACTTATAATGAAGACTCATTTTTTAGACTGTGAAGTAATGAATGCAACAGGTCTTTATCAAGTAAAATTAAACATGTACAAATCTCTTAGTTTTCAGTAAAAAAAATAAGAAATCTTACCATTAGTCTACATTTAAATGTTAAAATTAAAGCTATATTAACAGTCTTGTTGGCATAGCTAAATAAGGAGTAAGAGAAACAGTTCTGAATTCTTGGGCTCCTTCCACTGCTGGCCACATGACAAAATCTTAGGCAGAATGCGAAGATAAACCAATCTTAAATCGAATCCAAAATCTTCAGAAGAGATCACATAATTAAATATGTCTTTATTTTTTATTTTATTTTTTTTGCTTTTGGCTGTATAACCAACACTGGAGGGATTCTGGAGTAGCATCTCTCCAGGAAAGGTTAGAACTCAACCTTTCTTTGTTTATCTGTCCGGGGGAAATGACTTTATATTAACATAACTTAATTTCAAAGTGGTCATACATTGTTTAATAGGTGGTTTAATAGGTTTGACCATAGGTGTGTGTATGGTCAGTTCTTTAAGTGGGAGCAGTTGGCTCCTATGTCAAAGGTAATAGTAAACAGAAATCAATGTACAGTAAGTAAGCATGGAAATTTGAATTGTTCATTGCTTCCATTTGATATACAAGCAGATATGGATTTTGTGATAGCGTGGTTTATGCATTCTATATGAACCAATGAATAGCAGACTGTAATGCATCTATACCTAAAAATGTAAATGAATGTACAATGTGTGAACTTCTGGCATTACATATAACGGGCTATGACCTGGAGTATGGCCATGCCTTTTGGCTTGCAGACATAGCAGCTTCTACAGGTTGGGCTATGGTTTAGCCAAGTGGTTCTAACAATTGCTGGAAGTACCCCAACACAGATCAGTGAAATGTCTCTGCTGAGAACCTGGAATAGGTTTTCAGCAGTGCTTCTGTGTAGCGGTGATGTAAGCTGATCTATTACTGAAAAAAGTGTGCTTGGACATGCAGCTGTTAACTAATTCGATAAGGTAATAGGTTATTTGAATTACATTGTCTGCAAGCACAGACAATTTGAACAATTATCTGAAGGTCCAGAGCAGTGTACAGAGCTAGACTCTATGCAATAGTGTTAAAAAAATGTGCCATAATTCCTGTTTTTCCTCTGCTAAATACCCAGCATGACAAAAAAGTAAGTTATTGTTTCAATTCTCTCCACAACAAAATGCTTGGAAGATTTGCTTGAAGCCCAGCATCAGATGATACCCAAAGCATGAATACCTTGTTTAGAACATATGGTGGCCTCTCCAAAATTGGAATCTAGACTAAGGCCTCGTACACACGACCGAACATGTCTGCTGAAACTGGTCGCGGACCAGTTTCCGCGGACATGTCCGACCGTGTGTACGGCCTAGCGGACCGGTTTCCTGGCCTAGCGGACAGGTTTCCAGCGGACAAAAGTTTCTTAGCATGCTAAGAAACTTGTCTGCTGGAACCATGTCCGTCGGACATGTCCGATGGTTAGTACAACTCATCGGACATGTCCGCTAGTTATGACGTATAACCAGCGGCCTGAAATCCCACGCATGCGTCAAATTGATTCGACGCATGCGTGGAAGCATTGAACTTCCGTGTCAGAGAGCGTCGGTGTCTTCTACGTCACCGCGTTCTCTGTCCGCAGGGATTTTGGTCTGATGGTGTGTACACACATCAGACCAAAACCTCCCAGCAGACATGTCCGATGATCATCGGACATGTTCAGTCGTCTGTACAAGGCCTCAGACTGGGTTCACACCTAATGCTGAGCAGGGGTCCGGTGCGTCCTGGTTCACCGTTTCCAGCCCAAATGGACTGAATTCGGACCTGAAATGGCCGAAAAGACGCACAGGGGTCCTGTACAAATTTACACCGAAGCCGCATCGGAGATATGTGAACCAGCTCCATAGAGAGCCGGGTACAATCTCCTGCTATTGCGAATTGGATGAGTGGATTCCACATCCAATTTGCTATAGTGTGAACCCGGACTTAAGGAAACCTACACCAAGAGAATATTGGGCTGTCATTGTAGACTTCTGCTTCTGAAAATGCTGAGTTGCCTGGCTAATACTGGGAAAATGTTCCAAGTCACTGACCATGGACATTTATCAGAAGTTCTGTCTTCACTTGCTGCATATTTGTTCCAGAAAAGTATTGAAGCCAGAGACAGACAGGTAACTATATTTCTCTCATCACAGATTAACGAACGTATCTCAATGTTTATTATCCTAACTAGAAAACATCTAAATAACAGAGAGAAGGATAAACTGTATTGTTTTGGGTTTGTCATGGAAAGGCAGAACGTCTGCATACTGTCTATCTGCTATCTTGAGTGTCGGTTCACACCAGTGTGGGTTCCCACATCACACCTGAATCGCACAGTGCTTCACACTGAGATCTGCGAACCGCTGCGGGTGTCAATGTAAAGTTAACGACACCCCCAGATTGCTCAACAGATCGCAGTGCGAACTGTAAAATGGTGCAGGAATCGGATCCCACAAGTGTAAACACCCGTGTGATCCTATTCCAGTGCGGACCATGTGAATGTGATGAGATTTCAGCCATACAGTTTGCATGGCTGAAATCGCATTGCACAGACATTGCATGTGATCTGAACAGAAATGCGGTGGGAATCGCATTCAATGTCTGGCATTGCACTAGTTTGAACCGGGCCTTTTGCCCTGTACACACGATAGGTTAGTCTGATGAAAACGGTCTGATGGATTTTTCCATCAGTTATCCGATGAAGCTGACTGATGATCAGTCGTGCCTACACACCATCAGTTAAAAAACCGATCGTGTCAGAACGTGGTGATGTAAAACACAACGACGTGCTGAAAAAAAGTTCAATGCTTCCAAGCGTCGACTTGATTCTGAGCATGCATGGATTTTTAACCGATGGATGTGCCTACAGACGATTGTTTTTTTACTATCGGTTAGGTATCCATCAGATTATTTTAAAACAAGTTCCATTTTTTTTAACCTATGGATAAATAACCTATGGGGCCCACACACGTGCAGTAACAGCAACTGCGTGTATGTGCAATTAAATAGCACACGTGCACTAACAGCAACTGCGTTTATGTGAAATTAAATAGCACACGTGCAGTAACAGCTAATGCGTTTATGTGCAATTAAATAGCACACGTGCACTAACAGCAACTGCGTTTATGTGCTCAATCTGGAAGTGATTACCTTGATCCAATGTATATACATATTACTTTGTTCCTACTGTGCTCGTCAAATAGATTTCTAATTTTAGATGTCATTGGCTTAAAGCAGGGGTGCCCAACCAGTGGCCCGGGGGCCACATGTGGCCCGCGGAGCCCTCTGATGTGGCCCGCGACCTCCTGCTCTGGGATGGAATAGAATAGAATACTGTAATTAAAGGTCAGATTATTACTAAAATCACAGTGTATATATGGGCATATCTGTTCTGTAGTGGTTACTGGGCTGCTTTCAAACTAAACTGCAGATGCAGAGCTGCGCACCCGCGGGTTACCTGCACTGAGCCATAGACTTCTGTTATTACCTGCAAGTTTGGTGAGCTTTCTGAAAGTGCACCAAATCTGCAGAATATAATAGAAGTCTATTGCAAAGTGCAGAAAAGCCAAAGGTACACTGCGCATCAGTGTGAAAGCAGCCCAACCCAATTGAACTCTCTATTCACCTCTAAGGAGTGGCAGATGTAAACGGTCGTGTGTCCTACCTCCAATCTGATCCAGCTGTGTCCGTGTCTGCTGTGCATATGCAGAGCAGACATGGACCTGCCATCCGCCCGCTTCGCTGATTGTGGCCCGCGACCAGTTACCAAGTCGCTTAAGTGGCTCTTGCACTTCAAAAGGTTGGGCACCCCTGGCTTAAAGTTTATTTACATACAATATAGGCCCCGATTCACAAAGCACTAACGCCGACGTATCTCGCGATACGCCGCGTAAGTCTAACTATGCGCCGTCGTATCTATGCGCTGTGCCCACAATCTGAGATACGTCTAAAAATAGGCTTCCTACGACTGACGTAACATGCCTACGCCGTCGTATTGTGGGCGCATATTTACGCTGGGCGCATTTGCCGCTCCCATTGATTTTCTATGCACATATGCAAATGAGGGAGATACGCCGATTCACGAACGAACTTGCGCCCGGCGCATAATATACGCGGTTTGCGTAAGTCGTACGTCCGGCGTAAAGTTATTCCCCATATAGGAGGCGCAACTTATGCAAAGGTATGGACCAGGGAACACAAGCCGTCGTATCTTTTGTCATTTACGTTGTACGTGAATATGACTAGGCGTAGGTTACGTTCACGTCGTAGGCAGTGATTCGACGTATCTTAGGCAGTTGTTTCGACGTGATTCTGAGCATGCTCACTGGGATGCGGCCACGGGGCGGCGCATGTGCCGCTCATTTTAAGTACTTCTATTGCGCTTGGCCCATCATTTGCATGGGGTCACGTCTCATTAGCATAGCTCACGCCCACTTCCACCTACGCTGGCTTACGCCGAGGAAACCCAGCGTATCTTTAAGAGCGAGTGCTTTGTGAATCCAGTGCTTGCCTGTGTGCGCTGCGTCAGCGTAGCGTATATTAGATACGCTACGCCCGCATAAATATGCGCCGATGTTACATAGTTAGTCAGGTTGAAAAAAGACACAAGTCCATCCAGTTCAACCACAAAAAATAAACAAACAAAATAAAAAACACGGTACAATCCCATACACCCAACTCCATACCCACAGTTGATCCAGAGGAAGGCAAAAAAAAACAGCAGAGCATGATCCAATTTGCTACAGCAGGGGAAAAAATTCCTTCCTGATCCCCCGAGAGGCAATCGGATTTACCCTGGATCAACTTTACCTACAAATCTTAGTACTCAATTATTTTATGTACATTTAGGAAAGTATCCAGGCCTTTCTTAAAGCAATCTACTGAGCTGGCCAGAACCACCTCTGGAGGGAGTCTGTTCCACATTTTCACAGCTCTTACTGTGAAGAACCCTTTCCGTATTTGGAGGTGAAATCTCTTTTCCTCTAGACGTAAAGAGTGCCCCCTTGTCCTCAGTGTTGACCGTAAAGTGAATAACTCAACACCAAGTCCACTGTATGGACCTCTTATATATTTGTACATGTTGATCATATCCCCCCTAATTCTCCTCTTCTCAAGAGTGAATAAATTCAGTTCCTCTAATCTTTCCTCATAGCTGAGCTCCTCCATGCCTCTTATCAGTTTGGTTGCCCTTCCGGGCCATAATTTTTTCGTTTTGATAGAGTAGGGCATTTTTAAGACCCCTATAGTTTTTAGGTTGAATATATTTGTATTCACGTATTTTCAATCACAACATTAAGGGGGTACATGAAATTGAAAAAGGGGAAGGGATAACTAATATCAAAGTAACACAAAATGGCAGCACAAGTCAATTTTTTTTTTCAAAATTCTTTATTTATACAATACAACGGGCGATCTCGCACAGATCACATCAAAAGTGCAACATACAGAGGTAAACATAAACTTGCAAGTTAAGTGCATATCAGTTATACAGTCATATTCCTCTAAGTCCTATAAACATGACCCGCCGATACGCCCATATTTTCCTGTTTTCTAAGAAATAGTAGTTAGAGGTAGAAAGGGGGTTGGTGGACAGCACCAGTGCCCGAGAGAAGCATAGGAATAAGAGTAGAAAAAGAGAGAAGAGAAAAGAGAGGGGGGGGGGGGGCCCGCGGGCATGGACACCCGCAACTCCGGGCCCACTTGTCCTGCAGATTCATCCATATTGGGTTTGGGTCCTCGTCCTTCGCTCCATTCAGGTTGGGATTGCTGTTAGCCGCTTTCAGCTCTAGGGCGGTGGGCTTCTGAGGGACTGTCCCTCGTCTGAGTATTTGTGTACGTTCCATAGTTGCCATGTATTTTTGTAGGACTCCTGTCTGTCCTGGTTTGATAGGGTCAGGTCTTCCAATCTTCCAATGTCGTCCACCTTACGTAGCCACATTGCCACGGTCGGTGGATCGGGGGACTTCCAACAAAGTGGAATGCAGGCTTTGGCGGCGTCAAAGAGGTGTCTGAGAATCGACTTCTTATACACACGGGTCGGGATGTCAGTAGCGTGTAGTAGGTATAAGGCTGGGTCGTCAGGGAGCTGTCGTTCCGTAAACGTCTGGGAGATCTTTTTGACCTCTGACCAGAAGGGTTTCAGTTTTGGGCAGGACCAAAAGATATGTAGTAACGTACCCGTTTCGCTCTGGCAGCGCCAGCACAGTTCGGACGTTGTCTGGTATAGCTTACTGAGGAGAGCTGGTGTGCGGTACCAGCGTGTCAAGATTTTATAGTTCGTTTCCTGCACTTTCGTGCAGATGGAAGATTTATGGGTAAAGGTTAATATGTTTTGTTTCCGTTTTGTCGAGAATGAGCAGCGTAGGTCATGTTCCCATTTGACTATGCATGGGATTAGGTAGCCGTCCGGAGGCGTCAAGAGCGTGGTATACAAGATGGACAGGGCATGCGGTAGGGCCTCAGTGCCCGAGCACAGCTCCTCCAAGGGTGTCAGTGTTTGCATCCTTGTGTCGGGAAGTGGCAAGGAGCGAAGGAAGTGGTGAAGCTGAGTTGCTGCCAGGAAGTTTAAACTGTAGTGTCCAGTCGGGTCTGTCAGTTCTGTCAGAGTTCTCCAACGGCCGGCAACACTAAAGTGGGAAGCCCTAAGCAGTCCCTGGTCCCTCAGGTTTTGGAAGCTCCCATCCCGTATCCCTGGCTGAAAATTTGGGTTACCCAGCACTGGGTATAAGGGTGAAACTCCCTGTGTCGGTCCCGTCCTAGTTAGTAATTTAGCACACACCTTAATCGTGGTGCCTATCAGCGGGTGGTCGCGTACCAGTCTGGGGAGTGCCGCGAGGCACCACGGGGCTGTCTGCAGTGGAGTCTCGCTCTGGGCTTGTTCTATGTGAGGCCACAATTTTATGTCCCTGTGTCGACCCCAGTCAATGAGGCGATTGAGATGGGCAGCATGGTAGTACGCCCGGATGTCAGGCATGGCCATTCCCCCGTATGTCTTGGGCATAGTTAGCACCGATCTGCGTATCCGGGGATGTTTTCCGGCCCACAGAAAGGCCCTAAATACGTTTTGGATTTGTTTGAAATAATCTGCTGGTATATGTACGGGGAGGGCTTGGAGGAGGTATGTGAATTTTGGCAGTATAGACATTTTTAGTATGTTGCACCTCCCGAACCAGGAGTGAAGGCCGGTGGTCCATTGGTCTAGTAGTTTTTGGACAGCTTTTAGTAGTGGCGGAAAGTTAAGACGAAATGTTTGGGCGAGGGTCGGGGGGATGTGTGTGCCGAGGTAGTGGAGGGCTGTGTCCGTCCACTGTAGTTTAGTGCTGCCGCGGAGATGTTCCAAACAGGAGTTCGGGACTCCCACTCCCATCGCCACCGACTTGCCCATGTTAATTTTAAGGTTAGATATTTGTCCATATGTCTCAAACTCTCGCATGAGACTGGGGAGGGACACCATCGGGTCAACTAATGAGAAGAGCAGGTCATCCGCGTAAGCGGAGACCTTGTACTCTCCTCTTCCCAGCTTAACTCCTGAGATGGTCGGGTTATGTCTGACACGACGTAGGAAGGGTTCCAGCGTAAGGGCAAACAGCAGCGGCGACAGGGGGCAGCCCTGTCGTGTTCCGTTGCTTATTTGGAACGGTCCGGATAGGACCCCATTGGCTCTAACCCTAGCTGATGGGTCAGTATATGTCGCCTCTATCCAACTGAGCATCTTACTGCCCAGTCCGATATGCGACAACGTCTGAAACATAAATTGCCAATTTACGCGATCGAACGCCTTTTCGGCGTCGGTGCCAACAAAGACGCACGGTGTTTTGGTGGTGCTTACTCTGTGGACAAGGTTCAGGACTTTGGCAGTGTTGTCCCTCGCCTCTCTAGAGGGAACAAAACCCACCTGGTCCAAATGGATCAGGTTCGGGAGGTGATTTTGGATCCTACATGCCAGGATTTTGGTGAGGAGCTTAAGGTCTGTGTTAAGCAACGAGATAGGTCGGTAACTACCACACTGTCCTGGGTCTTTTCCTTCTTTAGGTATGACCGCTATCTGTGCTTCCAGTGTGGAGACATGAAGCTTCCCGCCAGCACCCAGCATGTTGAACAGTGATACCATCTTGGGCCCCAGAGTTTGGAGGAATGTCTTGTAGTAAGTCACGGTTAGCCCGTCTGGTCCTGGAGCCTTGCCCGGTTTGGTAGCGCTCAGAGCCGACTGTAGTTCAGGAAGGGTAATGGGTTCTTCTAGCAGGTCTCTGGTGTCTGTGGGTAGTGTCGGCATGTCTGACGAGGATAAGTAGTCTCGCATCGCGGCTATGTCAGTGTCCCGGCGTTTCGGGGGTAGGTTGTACAGGGTCCCATAGTATTCTCTAAATACCTCAGAGATGGATTGTGGTAGTGATGTTTTCTGGCCTTCACGATCAGTTATGTGTGGAATATAGGACGCACCGGCCTGGGATCGTAAAGATCTCGCCAGCATCTTCCCACACTTATTCCCCGCCTCATAGACTTTATGTCTACAGATTTGAAGCGCGGCCTTTGCCTTGTATGTCAGGATATCTGTAATCTGCCTACGTACTGTGTCTAGCTCTACTCCTCGCTGTACCGTGGGGGTTTGTTTATGCTGCTTCTCTAGTGTTTGTAATTTAGATAGTAGGTTATTTAGTTGTTCTTTCCTTAATTTTTTTTTCCTAGCTCCGTGCTTGATAAGGACGCCGCGCACGACCGCCTTATGGGCCTCCCATACTACTTCTGGTCTGCTGTCGGGGGTGGTGTTCTCTGTGAAGTAATTTATCATTTCTTTCGTTACATCTGCTATAATGTCAGGGTCTTGTAGTAAGGACTCATTCAGGCGCCATGGGTGTCTCCTTTCGGAGTAGAGATCTGTCAGGGCGTAGATCAACGTGATCGGGGCATGGTCCGACCATGTAATTGGGCCTATGGTGACCCCTCTAACTGCACTCAGATTCCTATGTAGCACTAGGAAATAATCGATTCGGGAATAGACTTGGTGTGGCCTGGAAAAGAAGGTGAAGTCTTTTTCACCTGGGTGGAACAGCCGCCATGCGTCCACCAATTGAGATTGGTGGAGTGCTGTCTGTGCTCTACTACGTGCTTTAGCAGTCATGGAGGATAAACCCGAGGACGTGTCATCTTGTGGTGATAAGGGCATGTTGAGGTCCCCTCCTATTATCAGATGTCCCGCAGTAAATCGTGTCAGGACCTTAAGTTGTTTGGTCAGGAAGTCTACCTGGTGTTCATTCGGGGCGTACAGGTTAGCTAAAGTGACCACCGATGTGCCTATCCGTCCCTTTATGAACAAAAAACGTACCCCAGGGTCCCTTCTCACCTCACTTAATGTCCAGGGCACCCCGGCCGCAATAAGGACCGAGACACCTCTGGATTTCGCCTCCGTATAGGAGGAATGATATACTGTGGGGTAGTGCCTGCTTTTCAGTATGGGTAGTTTAGCACAAGTCAATTTAATGGCAGGTAAGTAAAATCAGATAGAAAGGAAGAGTAAGAGCACAGAAAAGAACAAAAGAATATCTAATGCTCCATGCTTCATCTGGGTCAGTGACTCACCAGGAAGTGTAGCCTAAACCAGGGTGACAGCGCCAAAGCTTTTTGGCACTTTAAAAGCAATTCAGCTATGACAGCTTCCATATTCTTATGATCACAGGATTGATAGAGGTGCAGAGAAATGCTCACAAGGTTGAGTCTTCATATAAATGGTCAAAGAAGGAAAGAAAGGGGGGCAAGCAGGGCTCAAGTCCTGCGGGAACGTGTGGGAACGGAGTTCCTGCACTTTTTCACAGCAGGAACGCAGTTCCCTTTGCAGGACTACAGCAGCCTTTAGCAGCCGAGCCGCCCGAGCCAATTCTTCACTAAGTCTAATACCCACACACTACCCGATGAATCCATATACAGGAAGCGGCCAGTAACATAAAGGATTACTAAGGTACAGTGGAAAAAAAACATGCAGTTTAGTAATTATGCATATGAGCGTATCATTTTTATTTATTTTTTTGGTGGGGGAGTGGATCTTGGGTGAGAGTTCCCACACTTTTTTCCCCAGGACTTGACCCCTGGGGGCAAGAATGACGTTACTCATCACATCTCCCCACCCACAGCCTCCTGGCATACATCATAGGTCCCACAATAGGGATAACATTTTTTTGTGGAAGGGAGTTTAACAAGACAAGTGGCCACTCATTAAAATTAGAAGAAAAGAGGTTTAACCTTAAACTACGTAGAGTGTTCTTTACTGTTAGAGCAGCAAGGATGTGGAATTCCCTTCGACAGGCGGTGGTCTCAGTGGAGGGCATCGATGGTTTAAAAAAATTATTAGATAGGCCCCTGAACGACCACAACATACAGTGATATACAATGTAATACTTACATATAATCACAGGTTGGACTTTTTTCAACCTCACCTACTATGTAACTATGTAACTATATAGGCTTTCTTCGAAATCCAGCAAACTTACTTTTTTAATATGCTAGGATTAGTAGAGCTCCCCTGTACTTCTGGGCAGATTGGATGTAAGGGTTGAAGGTCTCATAGACCCCAGCACTGCAGTCATACTTCCACTTCCCTTTAACAAAACGGAGTTCCGGAGCTGTGTCACAAGACTGTTTGAACAGAATGACAGATCTTTACGCGGGTAAAACAGTTCCTTTACATGCATTTTCACTGTGTATTTAGTTGCATGCTTGGAATTCAGCTCTAGCACCAGTTACTTTAGGAATATTTTTAGACATACCTCTGTTGTTTCAGCATCCATAGGCTATAATATTGTACTTTAAGTGAAGATATACCCCAAGAGAAAGTCAGTTCCTATATATAACCTATTATGAGAATGCTGAACACCGACTTCTGTTTTCTGTTGCTTCCTGTTAGCGTCCATCAACCCCAATGGTCAGTTGTCACCGCCTCTCCCAACAGTAAAGAAGGCACACGGACAACAGCTGCCAAAGTACTCAATGGTGTTTCCCAAAATAGGCTTATTCCCATATTTCCCTTGGGAGAGCCTTGATCCAGTGAGGCTCATCATTATATCCAGCTGTGTGGGCATTAGACATAACAGGTCATTAAACAGCACAATCATTGGATTAATGACAGTTAGGATTTAACTTTCATTTCATTAAAAAATTCAACAAGAATTATGACTGGTCACCATGGGAAACATGCTCCTCATTGCGCTTATCTTTAGTTTCTTCAGTTGTAAAGAATCAGCCCCACAGTCTTCATATCCAGTTATAGAGCTAATAATACCCAGTCAAGGACTGTCTTAGCGTAGTAACTGCGTGTCCATGATCAAAAGAGCGTGAAAATGTCCTTCCTGTGTGTAGTATTTTGTCTTAATTGGTCTATGTTAACAATACAAAGAATAACATATTCTTGTCTAGGTTAATCCTGCCTCTTATCTTCTCATTTGTGCACTCTATATCCCCTTTGAGGTTATGGATTTTTTTTTTCTTCTGGAATTGGAATTGATTACAAGACTTAAACAAAGCAGTTAATGAAGAAAAGAAAAATAATTAAAGGAGAACTCCCATCAGTACAAAAATGACAGCTGAATCTGGGCCAGATTCTCAAAGATCCTGCGGCGGCGTCGCGTAAGCTATTTACACTACGCCGCCCCAACTTACAGGAGCAAGTGCTGTATTCCCCAAACACTTGCTCCGTAGTTTGCGGCGGCGTAGTGTAAAAGGCCCGGCGTATCCCTGCGTAATTGAAAGGGGGCGGCTTGTATTTAAATTAAGCGCGCCCCCGTGCCGATCGAACTGCGCATGCGCCGGGCTTAAAATAGCCCAGTGCGCATGCTCCAGTTCCCGACGTGTGCGTCATTGACGTACAGTCGTATTCAAGAACGACTTAGGAAAACGACGTACCCGACGGGAAAAGACGACGCGGACCCGACGCCATACTTAACATGGCATATGGCGGACTGGCGTAAGGTTACCCCTCATATAGCAGGGGTAACCTTACGCTTACGCAAACGACGTAAGCAACGGCTACGCAACGCAAATTCGTTCGGGAATCGGCGTATCAGGCTCATTTGCATAAACAAATGAGACCTGAACGTAAACGCCACCTAGCGGCCGGCGGCAAATTACATTTAAGATCCGACAGTGTAAGTCACTTACACCTGTCGGATCTTGGCCGTATACATGCGAAAATGATTCTAGGACTCACTCGTATAGATACCCGGGCAAAAAAACAGAGATACGACGGTGTTTCCTGAGTTACACCGTCGTAACTCTGCTGAGAATCTGGCCCTCTATCCTTTTCCCCCATTCGCAGTGTTTTTTTTTTTTTTATTATTATTTTTTTTTTTTTTACCTTGTAGGTTTATCTTGAGCTACGAATACCTAAGGTCAGTGCTCCCTTGTGCTTTTCCTGACTGCATTTTTTTTAATGGCGCTCTTCTGGAGGGTGGGGAAGAGCTTCACGGGGGTGTCTTATTCTAGTGGATGATCAATCGGGGTGCTCTCTCTATTCTGACCTCCTCCTTTTCTATAGTTTTAAACTTTCCTATGTAGCATGGGATCGTTAAGATTATGCAACCTATTTCTCTTGTGCCTGGGATTTTGGGTCCTTTATTTTACTTTTCCCCTTTTTTTTCCCTTTGTGTTTGTTTTGTATAACTTCTTATTTTTGAGTTACATTTTTTTCTCTTAGCCTCATAATATTGTACATTGCGGTGCTGTATAACCTTTTTTTCTTCAATAAAAATACCTTATGGAGAAAAAAAAAATGACAGCTCAATATACGAGGGGGTCTTCAAAAAGTTTCCTCACTTTTATATTTTTGTTGAAAATGGTGAGGGCGGGAGGGGTAGTAATTGCTCATGTCTCTGTCATGTGACTAGTCTGTCTGGCAAGCTGGTTACCTTGTAGTTAAGTATAAAGCCGCGTACACACGACTGGTTTTCATGACGAGAAAAATGCAATTTTTTTAATTGGTCATTAAAAACGATCGTGTGTAGGCTCCGGAGCATTTTTCTTGACGAGAAAATTTAGAACCCGCTCTATTTTTTCTCGTCTTTTTTCACGTCGTCGGTTTTCTCGTCGTGAAAAACGGTCGTGTGTAGGCTTTAACGGCGGGGGAAAAAACGTGCATGCTCAGAAGCAAGTTATGAGAAGGGAAATTTGCATAATCAGCCCAAAGGGTGACACCATTCGAATGGAACTTCCCCTTTATTGTGCCGTCGTACTTGTTGTACGTCACAGCACTTTGCTCGAGCTTTTTTTTTCACGATCGTGTGTATGCAAGGCAGGCTTGAGAGGAATCACGTAGAGAAAAACGTTGTTTTTTTTCCATGACATTAAAAACGATCGTGTGTACGCGGCATCAGGGTTGTCACACTGTGGTAAAGGTGGCTGCGAAATTTGCGGAAACTTTTTGAAGAACCCTTGTATAAAATATATATTGATCAACTTGGTACATTTAGCCTCAGTGGTGATGCATCCATAGTGGGTGCAGGAGCGCCTCCCCCTCTCTCCTGCACCCGTCATTGAGCAATACATAGATTATACAAGCTGTACACTCAGCTTGTATAATTGGGGGGGGGGGGGCAAACTGGCGGTATTTGATGGGGCAATCTAGCGGCATTTGAGGGGGCAATCTGGCGGCATTTTACGGGGCAAACTTGCGGTATTTGAGGGGGCAAACTGGCGGCAATTAATGGGCACGGTGGCGACAGTTGATGGCACAGTGGTGACAATTGATGGCACAGTGGCGACAATTGATGGCACAGTGGCTGCGTTTGATGGCACAGTGGCGACGATGGCACAGTGGCGACAATTGATGGAACAGTGGCTGCGTTTAATGGCACAGTGGCGACTATTGATGGCACAGTGGCTGCGTTTTATGGCACAGTGGCGACAATTGATGGGCACAGTGGCTACAATTTATGGGCACAGTGGCTGCGTTTGATGGCACAGTGGCGACAATTGATGGGCACAGTGGCTGCGTTTGATGGCACAGTGGCTGCGTTTTATGGCACAGTGGCGACAATTGATGGGCAAAGTGGCTACAATTGATGGGCACAGTAGCGACAATTGATGGCACAGTGGCGACAATTGATGGCACAGTGGCTGTGTTTGATGGCACAGTGGCTGTGTTTGATGGCACAGTGGCTGCGTTTGATGGCACAGTGGCGACAATTGATGGGCAAAGTGGCTACAATTGATGGGCACAGTAGCGACAATTGATGGCACAGTGGCGACAATTGATGGCACAGTGGCTGTGTTTGATGGCACAGTGGCTGTGTTTGATGGCACAGTGGCTGCGTTTGATGGCACAGTGGCGACAATTGATGGACACAGTGGCTGCGTTTGATGGCACAGTGGCTGCGTTTTATGGCACAGTGGCGACAATTGATGGGCAAAGTGGCTACAATTGATGGGCACAGTAGCGACAATTGATGGCACAGTGGCGACAATTGATGGCACAGTGGCTGTGTTTGATGGCACAGTGGCTGCGTTTGATGGCACAGTGGCGACAATTGATGGACACAGTGGCTGCGTTTGATGGCACAGTAGCGACAATTGATGGGCACAGTGAGGCTGCAATTTATGTTTTTTTTTTTAGTTTGTTTTCGCCCCCCCCTACAACATTTTGAGAACCAGCCGCCACTGTTTAGCCTGCTCATTAACGTGTATGGCTGGCCTAAATAACTCTACAAGGTGCTATATATTGAACACCTTTGGGATGAACTAGACTGCGAGCCAGGCCTTCTCATCCACAAGGGTGGGCCAATTCAATATTGAACCCTATGGACTAAGACTAGGATACCATTAAAGTTCATGTGCGTGTAAATGCAGGCGCCCCTATACTTAAGTAATATAGTGTGTGTATATATATATGTATGTGTGTGTATATATATATATATATATATATATATATACACACACACACACACAGTATCTCACAAACGTGAATACACGTCTCCCATTTTTGTAAATATTTTATTATATCTTTTCATGTGACAGCACTGAAGAAATTACACTTTGCTACAATGTAAAGTAGTGAGTGTACAGCTTGTATGAGAGTCGGTTCACACTGGGGCGACTTGGGATGCGACTTGAGGTCGCCTCAAGTCGTCCCAAGTCGCGCTGTAGAGAAAAACAATGCAAGTGAATGGGAGCGGTGTTAATACACACGACTCAAGTCGCTCCGACTTCAGAAAAGGTTCCTGTACTACTTCAATCCGACTTGTAGGCGATTTGTACCCATTGATTTCAATGGAAGTCCCCTCCAAGTCTGATCACTGTCTTAACTGAAGCGACTTTCCAGGAAGATAACATACATTTCTCAGGCAAACCTCTCCCTCCCCCTCCCTCCCCTAGAGCTGATTGTTGTTTGATTGGCCACTGGAAAGTCTCCTGTCCTGGAGACGACTTCAAGTCGTGTTGTAAATCGCCCCAGATCGCCCTGTGGTTCATGCTCAAGTCGTGTTGGAGTTGCCTCTGAAAGTCGCGCTGGAAGTCGTGTCTCCCCAGTGTGAACTGACTCTAACAGTGTAAATTTGCTGTCCCTTCAAAATAACTCAACACACAGGCATTAATGTCTAAACAGCTGGCAACAGAAGTGAGTACACCCCCAAGTGAAAATGTCCAAATTGGGCCCAAAGTGTCAATATTTTGTGTGGCCACCATTATTTTCCCAGCACTCTTGGACACGGAGTTCACCAGAGCATCACAGGTTGCCACTGGAATCCTCTTCCACTCCTCCATGATAACATCACAGAACTGGTGGATGTTAGAGACCTTGCGCTCCTCCACCTTCCGTTTGAGGATGCCCCACAGATGTTCAATAGGGTTTAGGTCTGGAGACATGCTTGGCCAGTCCATCACCTGAGAGCATTAGATCTCTCTTCCTTTATTTCATATACATCACATTGCTGCTACATATGGATGTCCCATTGTCATCTTGGAGTTGTTAAGCGACCACCTAGTCGTTTTTATTGGGACCTGAGATTGATTATCATGCTTTGTGACCTCTTGAAGGTCGAATATTTGAGGTGAGAGGCCATCCTTACTTCTTGGTGGAGGATTTCTTTTTGGTCACCTGTTTTGAACCCGCACCACTGAATGAAATTTATATGGATTTCTCTTCTACACTTTCACTTATGGACTTGTTTGTGTTTTGTAATTTTTAAATGTTTGCGCTGCACTGTTTCACTTTATATATTGTTTTTGGGAAGTGTATTTGAATTTATCCTGAGTGCTGGCTAGCAATTGTTATTTTTATATTTATTTTTCCAGTGCTGAATACTTTCCTTTTGTTTACATCACCTTTACCCTCAGCTTCTTTAGCAAGGCAGTGGTCATCTTGGAGGTGTGTTTGGGGTCGTTATCATGTTGGAATACTGCCCTGCGGGCCAGTCTTCGAAGGGAGGGGATCATGCTCTGCTTCAGTATGTCACAGTACATGTTGGTATTCATGGTCCCCTCAATGAACTGTAGCTCCCCAGTGCCGGTAGCACTCATGCATCCCCAGACCATGACACTCCCACCACCATGCTTGACTGTAGGCAAGACACACTTGTCTTTGTACTTTTCATCTGGTTGACGCCACACACGTTTGACACCATCTAAACCAAATACATTTGTCTTGGTCTCATCGGTCCACAGGACATGGTTCCAGTAATCCATGTCCTTGGTCTGCTTGTCTTCAGCAAACTGTTTGCAGACTTTCTTGCGCATCATCTTTAAAAGAGGCTTCCTTCTGGGATGACAGCCATGAGATGTGTGGTGTATGGTCTGAGCACTTCAACCTCTGCAGCAATGCTGGCAGCACTCATACATCTATTTCCCAAAGACAACCTCTAGATATGACGCTGTGCAACTGTGGAAACTGTCCTGTTAAACCGCTGTATGGTCTTGGCCACCGCTACAGCTCAGTTTGAGGGTCTTGGCAATCTTCTTATAGCCTAGGCCAGTGATGGCGAACCTTGGCACCCCAGATGTTTTAAAACTATGATTTCCATGAAGTTCATGCACTCTGCGGTGTAGTTGAGCATCATGGGAAATGTAGTTTGAAAACATCTGGGGTGCCAAGGTTCGCCATCACTGGCCTAGGCCTTCTTTATGTAGAGCAAAAATTCATTTTTTCCGATCCTCAGAGTTTTTTGCCATGAGGTACCATGTTGAACTTCCAGTGACCAGTATGAAAGAGTGAGAGGGATAACATCAAATTTAACACACCTACTCCCCATTCCCACCTGAGACCTTGTAACACTAACGAGTCACATGACACCGGGGAGGGAAAATGGCTAATTGGACCCAATTTGGAGATTTTCCCTTAGGGGTGTACTCACTTTTGTTGCAGAGGTTTAGACATTAATGGTTGTGTGTTGAGTTATTTTGAGGGGACAGCAAATTTACACAGTTAAGGCCCGTACACATGATCTGACTTTTTGACAACAAACCTCAGACGGACCTGTTTTTGCAGACAATCCAACAGTGTGTACGCTCCATCGGACAAGCTTTTTCGCTTTTTCATCGGACTAATGTTCACTGTGAGAACAGACAAACTTACCGGCAACAATTATTCGATGGAGAAAATTCAATCGTGTGTACACAAGTCCATTGGACTAAAGTCCAAAGTACAAACACGCATGCTCAGAACCAATGCTAAAGATCAGACAACAATAGCAGAAGTTGCCAAAAGGGTGGCGGTAAAGAGCAGAAAAAACACATAGTACGTCTATTACGTCACTACGTTCGTGTTTGTTGGCTGAAAAAGTCCTACCGTGTATATGCATACCAAGTTCACGGACAACTCCCCTTCGGAGCAAAATCCACAGAAAAGTAAATTGGAAGTCCGATCGTGTGTATGAGGCTTTATACAAGCTATACACTCACTACGTTACATTGTAGCAAAGTGTAATTTCTTCAGTGTTGCACATGAAAATATATAATTAAATATTTACAAAAATGTGAGGTGTGCTCACTTTTGTGAAATATTGTGTGTATTGTGAGGGGTTAGCTCGGTAGCGGGGTGTGTGACCCCTTGGATGGGTTCACCACACACTGAATTTATACAGACTGGCAGTCGAAGACGGTTGAAAACAAAGTTCTTGGTTTATTTTTCCATCTTGCTGGAAAACAATTGCAAGCATCCAAACAGCAGAAACAAAATCAAACATAAAATAAACCCTAGCCACTCTAGCCGTCTACCTTCCACACAGGAACCTATCTATGGAGTCTGACTCAGCCTAGCGCTGGGCAGACAGTGCTGGTCATACAGCACAAACAATAGTCTTTTGATTTTTATCACACAGAAAAATCAATGGTCTCCTCACCTCCTCAGGAGACTTTCAGTACGCTGCTCTCCTACTCACAAAGCCTTAGGAATGATGCAGCAATTCAGTGGTAATCCTTTGGACTACTTATCGAGGCCTTAATTGCCTCATTCTGAACAGCTGGAGTCTTTCAACGCCCTTAGACCTTGTCTGGCGTTTTTTGAAGCCGACGCCCAACAATGATTGGTGTATTGTCTAAAGAAGGCAGAAATGTATGTTCCGTCTCTGACAACACCCACAGATTTACCTGACTTCCTGTCACAGTATGTATATATATATATATATATTTTTTTTTTATTTTTTTTTGTCCAGAAGTGCCTATAACGAAGAACAGAATTTGACCATACTCTAATAGAATTTTGTTCAAAATGTTTTATTTTAAGAACATCTGTTCAATTTTTAATTCATTGGTGGGGTCCAATCAACAGTCGTTTCTAAATGAAGTGATGAGTGAATTTGAAGGAGGATGGAAAACAAATTTCTAACTGTAAATGTGGTTTTCAGTCAGGATATTAGATTCCTTTCAAAACTGAATGTCTAAGTAAACAACATTTTTTAATTCTCATAATACATTTGGCAAGTTGTCAAATGTACTGGATATTTTGGTACTATTGTGTGTCTGAACATTCGTTCAAAATGTATTTGTGTATGGCTAGCTTTATTTAGACAACTGATGTTGAAGGGCTAGCCATGTCCGCAATTAGATCAATGGCGCTCTGAAAACAATAACAGATTTTTGGAGTTAAGACCGTGTGCAAACTGTTTCTCCAAAAATACAATGTGAATACGTGTAATGATTTTTTTTTTTTTTCATAAGCATAGTTTGTCTTGTATAAAAAATGGGCTTCTTTTGGAGATCTAGTTGGTGGTACAGGGCTTTTGGCACCTGTATCAGTCCAGGCACGCCTGTGTAATGCAACTATTAAAGCTTGCTATGGTAGTTACTAGCTGACATTTGAATACAGTTTAGAATCTGATTTTTAAAAAGCTATTTTATGAAGATGGGCGGCTTCCAGGAATGGAACACAAGACAGAACAAACTTTTTCTCAGATCTGGAAATGATGAATTGCAGCTCCAGCTGTGTTAGTCACAATATTGACAAAGCCCAGACTGGTCACATGCAGCTTCCAGCCCTTCTGCCTAGAACTTTATTACATTAGCGGTGAGAGCTTCCTGCGGAGACATCAACTTTGACAGAAGTAGTGACAAGGAGTGGGGAGAGTGTAGAGGCGCAGAGTGTAGCTGCCCATCAGGACATGGAAGCGCAGACCGATGATATACGTTATATTAATCTAGCGTTATACCTAGGGTTATATTCACCATAAGGGACCCATGGTCAGTGCCTAGAACAGCAAAATGACATGGAAAGCATGCAAGCCTTAACATTTACATACTGTGGTTACTATTTCATTTTTACTATATTCCTGTGTAATCGTGGATTGATCTAGAAAGAAATGTAAACGGAAGTGCAATCTAATTGCAGTGCTTGTGCACAAAGGTGGCCACAAAGATTATTGATTTATATTGTCCTCACATGGTGTGAACTTTACATGGTCATATGAATATTTCGGGCAGCTACATTTTATGACAATTAATCTATATAAAGATTGACCATACATACCAGAAATACATTCCTGATATTATCAATACTATATCATGATTGTCATCCTTGCAAGGGACAAATAACGTTATCCCTGACCTGTGTGTTCCTTGGCCTTCATGATGCCGTTTGTTCACTAAGGGTTTCTAACAAACCTCTGAGGGCTTCACAGAACAGCTGTATTCATACTGAGATTAAATTACACCCAGGTAACTAGGAATCAACCGATTTTCAGGAAGACCGACATCAGCGTTTTCTGAAAAATTGGTATCGGTCTCAAACTAGACCGATCTTACCGATATTGCTTCAAGGGGTTTTACCGCGGTCATGCATGCATGACCCCGGTACCATTCTTTAGAGCGTATGTTGGCTTTATTGTAATAACAACCGATGTGGCTCAGCAGCCACTTGGCTGTTATTAGAAGCAACGGGAGGAGAGGTCCCCCCCTCCCGCTGCTCGCCCTGGCTCTCCTGTACCACTGTCCGGCGGCTGGCCCGAAAACCCAAACAAAGCCCATGCTTTGTTCAGGTCTCGGATCTAGTATCCCAGAAGCAATGTCATGACATCACTTCCTGGATTACTGGCATCTTAAAGGTGCCAGTTTAAAAAAAATAAAGTATTAAAAAATGCAGATCTTGGCGTTTTGAATACTTTGAAGTGCAGAGGAGGGTTTTGGGGTCTTATAGAACGCGATCTCTTCATAAAGAGTACCCGTGCTGCATATTACTGTCACAAGAGATGCTTACATTCATTGTAACAGCAATAACAGTGTTTAAAACATACAAATGTAAAAAAAAATCATGTACAAAATATCGGCTATCGGCAGGAGAGGTGTCCGAAAATATCGGCACCAAAAAAGCAATATAGGTCGATCGCTACTATTTACTAATTAGGTAACACTGAAGGCAATTGGTTCCACTAGATCAGGGATATGCAATTAGCGGACCTCCAGCTGTTGCAGAACTACAAGTCCCATGAGACATAGCAAGGCTCTGATAGCCATAAGCATGACACCTAGAGGCAGAGGCATGATGGGACTTGTAGTTTTGCACCAGCTGGAGGTCCGCTTATTGCTTATTCCTGTACTAGATTTTAGTTAGGGGTATAAGAGTAAAGGGGGCTGAATACAAATGCACACCACACTTTTCAGATATGTATTTGTAAAAAAATTGGAAAACAGTTTTTCATTTTCCTTCCACTTCACAATTATGTGCCACTTTGTGTTGGTCCATCACATAAAATCCCAATAAAATACATTTACGTTTTTGGTTTTAACATGACAAAATGTGGAAAAGTTCAAGGGTTATGAATACTTTTTCAAGGCACTTTATATGGGACAATCTAGACATCAATGCTTATCAGACATACAAATTGGGGAATTATTGCCTAAGGCCCCGTACACACGACCGGATCGATCCGCTGGGATTGATCCGCGGATCAGTTCCAGCAGATAGATCCGGTCGTGTGTACGGCCTAGCGGACATTTCCCGGCGGATAAAAATCCAGCCGACGGATTCCTAGCGGATAAAAATTTCTCAGCATGCTAAGAAATCTATCCGCTGGAATCCAGTCCAGCGGACTGATCCGGTCGTCTGTACAGACTCACCGGATCAGTCCGTCCGCTCCCATCCCTTGCATGCGTCGTAATGATTCGACGCATGCGTGGAAGTATTTACCTTCCAGGGTCGCGCACGTCGCCGCGTCATCGTCGCGGCCACGTCACCGCGGATGTATTCCGCGGGGATTTCGATCTGATGGTGTGTACAGCCATCAGATCCAAATCCGCCAGAGGATTTATCCGCTGGAAACGGTCCGCCAGATCCTCTCGTGTGTACAAGGCCTTACATTCACGTCTATTTATGGCTTATGAGGACAAATTTTGATATCGCCTGGCAACAGATAAAGATCATTTCTCACTGTGGCTGGATATATGATCAATACTGGATTGATATACTATATGCCAGTATCCTTTAAATAACTGGGAACGGATTAAAGCGTTACTTAAAGCAGAGGTCCACACAAAAAGTGAACCTCCGCTTTTTTCGGAACCCTCCGCCCCTCTGGTTTCACATTTGGCACCTTTCAGGGGGGAGGGGGTATAATACAGGTATTTACACCCACTTCCGGGAATAGACTCCCGCGGGAGTCATGCCCCTTTGTATCACTCCCCGCGAACCAGTGAGGGCGCGGCTCGCGCATGCACAGTAGGGAACTGGGCAGTGAAGCTGCAACTCTTCACTTCCTGATTCCCTCACTAAGGATGGCGGCGGGGGCAGCCGAGAGACAAGCGATTGCTCAGCCACGGCTGTCGACATTGCGGGCGCGCTGGACAGGTAAGTGTCTATTTATTAAAAGTCAGCAGCTGCAGTATTTATAGCTGCTGGCTTTTAAAAAAACAAAATTCGGATGGACCTCCGCTTTAACCCACAATAGTAAAATCCATCTGTATATGCAGTAAAGCATGCTTGTTATACTCACTGTGGAACATAAGAGGTTAATCCTCTGCATTGTGTAAAAAGGAGGTTTGATTCTGTTTTCTCTATCCTCCCCTGCTTTTACTATCCCCAATCCCTCTCCTTATAGTACAGAGCTCTGGGGGCACTCTGCACAGGCTCAATTTGGTGTGTATTGCTAGAGGTTTTTTTTTGTAGGGTGCATGTGATCAGCACAGGTCCAATCAGCACTGTCCAGACAGAAAGTCGGGGGATCATGCAGCCTCATAGTAGGGCAGTCAGAGTAGAATGAAAGTTTCTCCCTAACTATTCTTGCTTGTTGTGGGACATCCACACACATTATGCCCTGTACACACGATCAGTTTTTCCGACAGGAAAACCATGTTTTTTTTCAGCAGGAAAATGGCTCAAACTTGTCTTGCATACACACGGTCACACATATCTTGTCTAAAAATTCTGAACGTCAAGAACGCGGTGACGGACAACACGCATAACGAGTCGAGATCAATGAAGTTCAATAGGCTGTTCGGCTCTTCATCTTGATTCTGAGCATGCGTGTTTTTTTCCGCGTCGTAACTGCATACAGACGACCGTGATTCCCGATAGGAATTTTTCCTGTCATGAAAGTTTAGATCCTGCTCTCAATCTTTTCTTGGCAGGAATTCTCACAGAAAAAGTGTGATGGAGCATACACACGGTCGGAATTCCTGACAAAAAGCCCACATCACACTTTTCTTGTCGGGAAAACTGATCGTGCGTATGAGGAATTATGCCGCGTACACACGATCATTTTTCGGCATGAAAAAAATGTAGTTTTTCAGCATGTCCAATAAACAAAGTTTTTCCAACTTCATCATTAAAAACGACGTTTCCCACACACCATCGTTTTTTAAAAATGATGAAAAAAGCGCGGTGACGTACAACACATACGACGGCACTCTAAAGGGGAAGTTCTATTCGCCTTTGGGCTGCTTTAGCTGATTCCGTGTTAATAAAAGACGATTCGCGCTTTTCTGTCTGTTACAGCATGATGAATGTGCTTACTCCATTATGAACGGTAGTTTTACCTGAACAAGCACTCCTGTCTCATAACTTGCTTCTGAGCATGCGCGGGTTTAAAACGTAGTTTTAGCCCACACACGATAATTTTTTACAACCCGAAAAACGACATTTTTAAAACGACGTTAAAAAATGCAGCATGTTCGAATTTTTTTTTATGCCGTTTTTCAGAAGCCGAAAAACGATGTGAAGCCCACACACGATCATTTTAAATGACGTTTTTAAAAACATCGTTTTTTTTCATGCCGTAAAATGATCGTGTGTACGCGGCATTAGAGTCAATTTTGATACAACATGTTATATGCAATTATATGTGATACACTATGAGCAATACAAAGAATCTTAATGTGTGGCTTTTTTCAGTCTTTTTTAAACATTTGTATACCTAAGGTGGTTGTTAGAGCTATTTTAATAAGTATATTTTGTGTAGGAAATAACGTTTTTTGTTTGTTTTGTATTTGTTGTGATACCTTAATCTTCCCATACCAATGTGTTTTTTATCTCAGGAAAAACAGCTAACAAATGGGTGAAGTGGTTGTCACCAGGAACAAGAAGGAACAGCAATAAAAACTTTGCAAGAAGTTCTCATCCTTCCCAACTCTATAAGTCCTCATGCACACTGGAAGTTCAGCCCCTGTGGACCAGATCCTGGCGTTTTCGTGCAGACAAAAGGCACAGGTGCAGCTTGCAGTCCCACCGCCAGCAGCCTGAGAGGCTGAAAGCTACTGCAGCTGGATGGGACTCCATGGTGTACCCAATGCTTAGGGCAGTATGGGCCCAGGGAGAGATGCCTGGAACACAAGAGGTCTGTGCTTTTTTCCCTCATGAAAACACTGTAAACTCATATTTAGTGGGCATTAGGCCTTAAACAGGTATTCCTGGTGCCAACATGGCAGCATTCTACCACAAGTATTTGATACAATTTTCAAATACTGTTGCCATTGATTGGCACCAGGAAAGTACAGTAAGTATTTGATACAATTTTCCGTTTTGTTTTGTTTGTTCTCCACTAGAGAGAGGTTCTCATCACTTCCTGTTCTCACAGGAAGTGATGAAAAATCAACAAAATAGGAATACAGATGGTAATACAAATCTGACAGATTTTTAGGGTCTAACTTCTGCTGTTTCAAAGAAAAAAGAAAAGCAAAAGGACAAAAACTTGGCTATAGTTAGGTTTGAGATATTTAAATAAATGTCATACATCAACATTTTGAACCCTAGGCACAGATTTTTCTCTCTCACTTCTTTCCATTGTGCCATGCCCATTGCTAATACTAAAACACAGAGACATTTTTGTAATATTACATTTCTTGGTTGTTGGCCTCATACCAATTGTTTATTTCATTATGTCATGTCTCCTATGTAATGTTGGGTTACACCCCAACCCTTGTGTCTGCTCTCTGGGCACCTGCCTCTGCTGCCCATCCTTAATTACAATTACACCTTTTGCTTACCTGCAATTAAAGATTCCTTCTTTCACTTTTCATGTTCATTTACAAACATGGGTGTTACTACACGCATGATCTAATCTGTAAATATTTGAAATATGTTCTATTCCTCTATGATGAGAGAAAAAGAAAAAGAAACTTTGGCTGACAGTAGGTAAATTCTATAAATGGGAGGAAGAACGTGACCATTTTAGAAAATCCCTTGTCACATGAAGATATGATAGAACCCATCTGTGAGAAATGTCATGCATCCCAAGACTGTTGTGAGAACATTATAACAATTTTACAGTCATGGGGCAGAGGGTGAGTGTCGTAGAACACAAGTCCCACTGGGAGGACATCCAGAGGAAAGACAGCTGGCGGCATGCTTGACTCCTAGAGACCATTCACTGGATTAACCAGAGATGTTCGGGATTGTGTACAGGCTTAAACATGCAATGTTTGTCCCACAGTGTACCAAGGAGGTTTAGCACTAACAAGATCCTTCCACATCTCCATATACTGTACATTATTGCATGTTCCAAGCCTATCAAAGAACTAGTTTTAGATATGCTGTTGTGTGTGCAACATTGCGAAAGCATTTCCCACACTGACAAGAAGCAGAGATTGAAGCCCAACTCTGGGAAACGTTCAAATGTATCACTTGTAGAAGGGCTGTGCCTGCACTGCAAGGGTTAATTGCTTGTTTAGGTTTAGGAGACACAGAAAAAAAAGATTTACTTACCTGATCCTCTGCGCTGCTAGACCGATCCCCGCAGTGTCTTCTTCTCTGCACAAAAGAGGTCCTGTTGTCATGACCAATGCAGAGTCCATAGTGTTGCACTGGACTTGATAGCTCTGAGGGACAGTCCACTCCTGGAGCATGGGGGAGCACTGCATGCCAGGGGAGCAGAAGATCAGGTAAGTAAGAACACTTACTGGACAAAATTGTTGGGCTTTTATTACTGTCATGAAGTCTCCCTCATGACATTCCTGTAGAGAAGATCTCCCAGAAATGAATACATTACTAATACTGTCCAGGAGACATTAGCAATATATTAACATTTTTGAGTTTTAGAGTAGGTAATGGTTAAAGTGGTTGTAAATCTCAAGCTCGAGCAAAGCGCGGTGACGTACAACACGTACAACGGCACTATAAAGGGGAAGTTCCATTCGGATGGCGCCACCCTTTGGGCGGCTTTTGCCGATTTCGTGTTAGTAAAAGTTTGGTGAGAGACGATTTGCGCTTTTCAGTCTGTTACAGCGTGACGAATGTGCTACTATCTCCATTACAAACGCTAGTTTTACCAGAAGGAGTGCTCCCGTCTCATAACTTGCTTCTGAGCATGCGCGTTATTTTCACGTCGTTAAAGCCTACACACGACCATTTTTCGTGAAAAAATGACGCGGAAATTTAGAGCATGTTCTAATTTTTTATGCCCATTTTTCATGTCGAGAAAAATGCTCTGGAGCCCACACACGATCGTTTTTAATGACCATTTTAAGAAATTGCATTTTTCACGTCCTGAAAAACGGTCGTGTGTACGCGACATTAGACATTAAATCTGAGCAAAGCATATCCCTCTATAGTGTGTACTTGTACTAAATCCAGTGTCATTTCTGTCTGCTACTATAGGCAAGATTCACGAATAATTGCGGCGGCGTAACGTATCGTAGATACGTTACACCGCCGCAAGTTTTCATCGCAAGTGCCTGATTCACCAAGCACTTGCGATTAAAACCTACGCCGGCGGCCTCCGGCGTAAGGCGGGCCAATTTAAATGGGCGTGTGCCATTTAAATTAGGCACGCTCCCGAGCCGGACCTACCGCGCATGCTCTGTTTCCGAACTCCCGCCGTGCTTTGCGAGTCGTGACGTCATTTTTTCGAACGGCGACGCGCGTAGCGTAATTCCGTATTCCCGGACGGCTTACGCAAGCGACGTTATTTTTTAAATTTCGACGCGGGAACGACGGCCATACTTTAGACAGCAATACGCTTGCTGACTAAAGTTAGTGCACCAAAAAAAAAAATCTAACTTTGCGACGGGAAACTAGACTAGCGGCGACGTAGCGAACGCGAAAAACCGTCGGGAATCGCCGTAACTCCTAATTTGCATACCCGACGCTGGTTTACGACGCAAACTCCCCCCAGCGGCTGCCGCGGTATTGCATCTTAAGATCCGACAGTGTAAAACAATTACACCTGTCGGATCTTCTGCCTATCTATGCGTAACTGATTCTATGAATCAGTCGCATAGATAGAAACAGAGATACGACGGCGTATCAGCAGATACGCCGTCGTATCTCTTTTGTGAATCTGGCCCTATGTTCCAGAGAAGAGAACTAGAGCAGATCGACATCCTCAGCTCTTTTCCTGTGAGCTGTGTGGAGGGGGGCGTGTCTCTTCCCTCCAATCATCTCTCAGAGCGCTCCTCACTGAGCTCTGCAGAGTGTAACTTCAGCTCCCTCCACACTTTTTTTTCTGACAGCTCAGACAAGCTTATAAATTCTGCACTTTGAATGAATATAGATTAGAGAAGACTGCAGATTCAACGCATGAAGGAGGATTTGTTTCATCTCTGGTTATCACCTGAGACCAGTTGATTCATTGGGTATATGTAAGGGTTTAAGGCCACTGTCAGGATTTTTTTGTTCAGAGATTTCCCTTCACTTCCTGTATCAGTGACACAATAAACATCTCTTTAACCACTTCCATACTGGGCACTTACGCCCCTTCCTGCCCAAGCCAATTTTCAGCTTTCAGCACTGTCGCACTTTGAATGACAATTGCGCGGTCGTGCTACACTGTACCCAAACAATTTTTTTATCATTTTGTTCCCACAAATAGAGCTTTCTTTTGGTGGTATTTGATCACCTCTGCGGTTTTTATTTTTTGCGCTATAAACAAAAGAAGAGTGACAATTTAAAAAAAAAACACTATTTTTTACTTTTTTATTTAATAAATATCACAATTTAAAAAAAAAAAAACATTTTTTTTCCTCAGTTTAGGCCGATATGTATTCTTCTACATATTTTTGGTAAAAAAAAATCGCAATGATCATATATTGATTGGTTTGCGCAAAAGTTATAGCGTTTACAAAATAGCTGATAGATTTATGGCATTTTTATTTTATTAATTTTTTTACTAGTATTGGCGGCGATTTGCGATTTTTTTACTGTCACCGTGTCATTGCGGCGAACACATCGGACACTTTTGACACGTTTTTGGCGCCATTCACATTTATACAGCGATTAATGCGATAAATATGCACTAATTACTGTATAAATGTGACTGGCATTCAAGGGGTTAACACTAGGGGGTGAGGGAGGGGTTAATATGTATCCCTAAATTGTGTTCTAACTGTGGGGAAAGGGGGGTGACTGGGGGAGGTGACCGATGCTGTGTCCCTATGTACAAGGGACACAGATCGGTCTCCTCTCTCCCCTGACAGGACGTGGAGCTCTGTGTTTACACACAGAGCTCCACGTCTTGTCCCTGTAGCCGCCGATTCCGAGTGCCTGGCGGACATCGCGACCGCCAGGCACGCGCATCGGCATCTCGGGGACGCGCCGGACGCGCGCGCGCGGCAGCCGGCGCGCTCGCGCGCCCCCCAGTGGCCGCAAGAATACAGGACGCCAAATGACGTCCTGTTGAATTTTCAGAGTAACCGTGGAGCCGTCATTTGACGATGGCCCGGTACTCTAGTGGTTAAAGAGACTGAATATTTCCTGTTAGGCCCCGTACACACGAGAGGATCTATCCGCTGGAATTTATCCGCGGACCGGTTTAAGCGGATAGATCCCCTGGTGTGTACGATCCAGCGGATATTTTTCCGCAGATATTTTTCCCGGCGATGGATTTCCAGCGGATCAAAATTTCTTAGCATGCTAAGAAATCGATCCGCTGGAATCCAGTCCAGCGGATTGATCCGATGGTCTGTACAGACTCACCGGATCAATCCGCTCCGAATCCATCCCTCGCATGCGTCGTAATGATTCGACGCATGCGTGGAAGTCCTTATATTACAGCGTCGCGCACGTCGCCGCGTCATCATCGCGGCGACGGCGCGACACGTCACCGCGGAGGGAATTCTGCGGGGATTTTGATCTCATGGTTGGTACAACCATGAGATCAAAATCCGCCAGAGGATTTATCCGCGGAAACGGACCTCCGGACCGTTTCTGCGGATCGATCCTCTCGTGTGTACTAGGCCTTAGACACTTAAAAAATGAAGCATGTACAGATACCTATTTTCTTGGTGGCATAACATTTACTTCTCCTTCTTCTTAGTCCAGCAGTGGGCAGATCCTAACTGCTGAAGACAGTGTAATGACGTGGCACCACTCTCTGCAGAATTCTCCTATGCTCTCAGGAAGTGTGTTGAATCATCCTAGACGTCATCCACTCTGAAAGACGCAGTATCTTTGAGGGAGTCTGTGGTGGACAATGCCAGAGAGTTGGTGAGAATAGCATTTGGAGCTGCTTTTTTTTTTTTTTTTAAATGCTGGGAAATGTATTTTTTATCTTTTTCTTCAAGCTGGACTTGTACTTTATGGCGCAACTTTTTATTTTGTTTTGGACAGGGAAGGGTTCAAGCCTCTGCCAGGTTTTTATTGCTGTTGGTGCCCACCTTGGGGAGAGTAAGGACAGACAAAACAAAACAGTAAAAAAGTTAAAACGTATTCACTTTTTTCCCTCCAATAAACTTGGAGGCATAGCTGGATTTAGGTCTTGATGGCTTTCACTGTATTCCCTTGTTACTTGTGAGTATAATAGTTGTTTTAATAAATGACTTTATAAGAATGTATCACACTATGTGAGGATTTTCTTTCTTTCTGTGGGTAAACCTTTGTAGCTAGATTCAGGTAGGGGCGCGCAACTTTAAGGCGGCGTAGCGTATCGTATTTACGCTACGCCGCCTTAAGTCAGAGTGGCAAGTACTGTATTCACAAAGTACTTGCCTCCTAACTTACAGCGGCGTAGCGTAAATGCGGCGGGCGCAAGCGCGCCTAATTCAAAATAGGCTGAGGGGGCGTGTTTTATGATAATTTGGTTTGACCTGACGTGATTGACGTTTTTTTGGAACGCCTACATTTCCCAGTGTGCATTGCGGCTAAGTACGCCGCACGGTCCTATTGATTTTGACGTGGACGTAAATGACGTAAATCCCTATTCACGGACGACTTATGCAAACAACGTAAAATTTTCGAATTTCGACACGGGAACGGTGGCCATACTTTAACATTACTATTCCAACTATTTGATGGAATATCTTTAGGCCTGATAATGCGTTACGTAAACGGCGTATCTGTACTGCGTCGGCTGGGCGTACGTTCGTGAATAGGCGTATCTAGTGATTTACATATTCTACGTCGACCGCAATGGAAGCGCCACATAGCGGCCAGCCTAAATATTGCACCCTAAGATAGGACGGCGCAAGCCGTCGTATCTTAGATAGGTTTAAGTGTATCTCTGTTTGAGAATACACTTAAAGGGTCACTAAAGGAATTTTTTTTAGCTAAATAGCTTCCTTTACCTTACTGCAGTCCTGGTTTCATGTCCTCATTGTTTGTTTTTGCTTTGATGTTGCTGTAATTCCTCTCTGTTCTGGACACTTCCTGGTTGTCTGTTTCCTGATCACCACAGTACTGGGAGATTTCTCACTGTGGTGACTAATCAAGGAGGTGTGTCTAAAACCCCTCGGCAGCAATCCAGTTTCGTTTTGCAAAACCTTCACTGCCCTCTATTGGCTCTCTGGCTCTGTACATCAGAGAACCAGGAAACAACAGCAAAAACGAAACGAAACTGCAGGTACATTATATGATTGGTTTTTATCTATTTGTAATGATTTTTAAAAGGAATCAGTTAACTATTATGTCTTTATACCCTGTAAACAGTCATTTCAGCAAAAAAAATGTTTTCCTTTAGTGACCCTTTAAACTTAGGTCGGCGCAGATTCCGAGTTAGGTCGGCGTATCTACTGATACGCCGACCTAACTTTTAAGCCCCATACACACTATCAGTTTTCCTGCTGGTTTTCTCTTCAGGTTTACCAAAACCATGTAGTACAAGGACCTGCCTGATTGCATTCAAATTGAAACGCTTAAGGTTTGACCTCATATTAGATGGTTTTGGTAAACCTGAAGAGAAAACCATCAGGAAAACTGATAGTGTGTATGGGGCTTTACTGAATCTAGCTATAGGTATACAGTATAGAACAGCCATCCAGAGAATGATTCCTTAAGAGACAACTTGAGCCTGCTTTTACTCTATTGGGGAGGGGAGACACTGCAGTCTGGAGCCCCAAGCAGCCATCCATGCTGAGAGAGGAGGATTCCTTATGAGACATCTTGAGCTTGTGTACCTTTTCTTGACAAAGAAAGGCATTTTAGTCTGGTGAGTGCATATCTGATGTTTATGGTGAAAGGGATCATTGTAGATCCTTCTAGATCGGACATTTATCACAGGGTGGAAAGTTTTTTCTTGCAAAATGCATGATATTTGCTTACAGCAGTGTTAATTTGTTCAACTAAAATAGTTTAGTCTACTAAATGAACCACTTAAAGGGGTGTTCCAGTAATTTTTTATGTTTATTCAAAGTCAGCAGCTACAAAAAGTGTAGCTGCTGGCTTTTAATAAACATACACTCACCTGCTCCACGTTCCAGCGACGCGCCGGCCAGCTTTCGGCTTCACTGCGCATGCGCGAGCGTCCCTGCGCATGTGCGAGCGGCACTGAGCCATCCAATTGGACAGGCGATCGCCTGGGACCTGTCACGTGTCCCAAGCGATCGCCTACAGGGAGGGGGCTGCAGAAAGGCGATTAGACTATTTGCCTTAGCAGCCCCTCGGCGGAAGGAGGAAGTGGGACAGGAAGTCCCACTCCTCCTGAAGCCCCCACTCCCCCCCCCAAAAAATGACATGCCAAATGTGGCATGTAAGGGGGTGAGGAGTGGATTAAGCGGATGTTTCACTTTTGGGTGGAACTCCACTTTGCCCTCTTAATGACCGGGCCATTTTTTGCGATACGGCACTGCGTTACTTTAACTGCCAATTACGTGGTCGTGCGACACTGTATCCAAATAAAATTGACGTCCCTTTTTTCCACACAAATAGAGATTTCTTTTGGTGGTATTTGATCAATAGTGCACAACTATTTTAGATTTAAGGAGGCTTATCAGAGGCAGCAGAAAGTTATACACCTTCAATATTACTGGATGGGCAAGATCTGTGTGTTGGAGGATATCTGACTTTTCACCATACTCATCTGTGAATGTTATTATAGAGGAGCTTTTACTTGTGCTTTAAAAGAGCACATCAGTCAAATATAACAACTTTCAAGTGTGTGAAAACCACAGGAAATGTACATACATTTACACTGCCATTCTGTCACATGACTTTTTTTTCTCAGCACCCTTTGGCCTCATACACACCATAGAATCCATCCACAGATAAATCCCATCAAATGGGTTTCAGCGGATAGATCCTAAGGTGTGTACACGCCAGCGGATCTTTATCCGCGGATATATCTCCCCTGGGATGGATTCCAGCAGATCGGATATTCGCTGACATGCACAACAAATCCATCTGCTGGAATCCATCTCAACGGATGGATCCGCTGGTCTGTACAGACTCACCGAATCCATCCGTCCGAAGGGATCCCCCGCATGCGTCGTAATGATTTGACGCATGCGTGGAATTCCTTATATGACAGCGTCGCGCACGTCGCTGCGTCATAATCGCGGCGACGGCGCGACACGTCATCGCAAGAGGATTTCGACGCGGATTTCAATGCGATGGTGAGTACACACCATCGCATGAAAACCCGCTGAAATCCACGAGAGGATTTATCCGCGGAAACGGTCCGCTGGACCGTATTCGCGGATAAATTCTATCGTGTGTATGGGGCCTTAGTTTTAGCAGCAGAAACATGTATTCATCTTTCTTCGGCCAGCGTTCTGCTTTACAATCCCAACTGGCAAATTAACGCTTTTATATTTCTCTTGACTTCTACCTAACCAGCAATGTCTATACAAGCAAACAGGATCACACTTAAAGACGAGCTCCAGTCTCCATCCAAAAAAAAAAAAGACATTTATTATATGGATACTTACCTGTCCAGGGAGCCAGCGCTGTCCTCGCCCAAGCCAATTCTCCAGTTGGCTTCAGGTCCAGGCGCTGGCATCTTAACTAAGGGAAACGGGCAAGCTGAGCCACGTTGGGTTTTGTGAATAGTCTTGCAGTCTTCTGGGACCTGTGATGTGTTCAAGGGCTGCAGGGGCTGGGGGGGTGAATTTCCGCTCGGTTCACCACAGTGATCCGACCAAAAGTGGGAGAGAGGGTACCTGTCAAAACCAGGTACCTGTTCCCCCCCCCCCCCCCTCCAAAATAATAAGTGCCAGATGTGTAGGGGGTGGGAGAAGGAGGAGGAAGAGAGGAATATTCCCATTTTGGGTGAAGTTCCACTCTAATGCCGCGTACACACGGTTGGAATTTCCGACAAGAAAACTTTGATGTGAGCTTTTGGTCGGAAATTCCGACCCTGTGTAGGCTCCATCTGACTTTTTCTGTCGAAATATCCGACAACAAAAGTTTGAGAGCTGGTTCTGAATTTTTCCTACAGGAAATTCTGATCGTCTGTATGCAATTTCGACGAGCATGCTCGGAATCAAGTCGACGCATGCTCAGAAGTATTGAACTTAATTTTTCTCGGCTCGTGGTGGTGGTGTACGTCACCGCGTTCTTGACGGTCAGAATTTTGTGTGACCGTGTGTATGCAACACAAGTTTGAGCCAACATTCCGTCGTGAAAAAATCCACAGTTTTCTTGTCAGAATTTCCGATCGTGTGTACGCGGCATAACTCTTTCACTAGATCTCACTCACAGTTTGATGTTTTTGTTTTAGCTTGCTTTCTGAATATGCTTTATCTATATTCCATACATATAGATACAGTACCTTGAAAAAGTATGCACTTTAAAATGTTCCACATTTTGTCATGTTACAACCAAAAACATAAATGTATTTCATTGGGATTTTATGTGATAGATCAACACAAATTGGCACATAATTGAGAACTGGAAGGAAAATGATAAATGTGTTTCAATTTTTTTTTACAAATAAACATCTGAAAAGTGTGGTGTGCGTTTGTATTCAGGCCCCCTTTACTGTGACACCCTAAAATCTAGTGGAACCAATTGCCTTCAGAAGTCACCTAATTAGTAAATAGTCCAACTGTGTGTAATTTAATCTCAGCATAAATACAGGTGGTTCTCAAAAAATTTGCATATTGTGATAAAGTTCATTATTTTCTGTAATGTACTGATAAACATTAGACTTTCATATATTTTAGATTCATTACACACAACTGAAGCAGTTCAAGCCTTTTTATTGTTTTAATATTGATGATTTTGGCATACAGCTTATGAAAACCCAAAATTCCTATCTCAAAAAATTAGCATATCATGAAAAGGTTCTCTAAACAAGCTCTTAACCTAATCATCTGAATCAACTAATTAACTCTAAACACCTGCAAAAGATTCCTGAGGCTTTAAAAAAAACTCCCAGCCTGGTTCATTACTCCAAACCGCAATTATGGGTAAGACTGCCGACCTGACTGCTGTCCAGAAGGCCATCATTGACACCCTCAAGCAAGAGGGTAAGACACAGAAAGAAATTTCTGAACGAATAGGCTGTTCCCAGAGTGCTGTATCAAGGCACCTCAGTGGGAAGTCTGTGGGAAGGAAAAAGTGTGGCAGAAAACGCTGCACAACGAGAAGAGGTGACCGGACCCTGAGGAAGATTGTGGAGAAGGAACGATTCCAGACATTAGTCAGCCAGGACCTGTGTAAGTACCCAGGACTTGGTTGAAACAATTTAAAGAAAACAGTCAGGAACACTATGCAAAAAACAAAAGCAATAGGTAACAACATGTACAGATTAAATAGACTCCCCAATAACTTTTAGTGTGTGTGGGATGCTGTGGCTAAAGGGGAACCCCAGACCAGCCTACGATACCTCTAGTACACACCCAGTGAAATGATCTCAATACCCGTGCGTTTTATTATCTTCACTGGCAATGTAGGAGCTCTGTGGACAAAAGCCCACGCTGCTGCAGACAGCTGTCCCCCTAATAGATTAGACCAGTCTGGAGAAGTAGCTGCTACACTGTCAATCACAGGAAAGACAGATCTGATGGGGAACTGGTCTCACAAGGTCAGGCACTGCCCACTGTCAGTTCAAAGTGAGGAGGAAAGTAGGAGAGAGCTGGCTGGTCATGTGATCGCAATCTCTGTGTCTGGTCTCAGCAGCCATGATACACAGTGGTCAGTTTTTTGGGGTTAACAAGTGAAATTGTTGAACATAGAAACAGGAGGTAAGTAGTATTTTCTGAAAGGGGTCAGCAATTGTTGCAGACTACGTATGTCTTTTAGCACCAGTTTCCTTTAAATTTACAGGCAAGGAAGAGCAATAACCAAGTTACAAAGATTACACCTCCTGCTGAACACCTGAATAGGATCAGTGGCTGTATTGTGCGATCGATAGCCCAACACTGTAAAGAGGGAAGAACTCACCTCTTCACATTTACAACAGTGTGAAGATTCTGGAGGTTTCTAAAGTATGTTCTTTAAAATCTATTTCTGAACATACCAGAGAAAAAGGAAATGTGTAAAGCAGAACTTCAATGCCACGTACAGTATGTATTCTCGTAAATAAAAACTCCTAAAACAATCCAAGTGTGAAAACCAGCAGAAAGTTTAAATATAAATATAGTCCATGAACCTGCAGTAATCCTGAATGTGATAAATATGTAAGAAAAACAGGTATAAGGGAATGCTGCAAATAAAAACCTTTATTCCAGATTCACATACTGTATATTACATAATAAATAGAGACCCCCCTTCCAAAATATCCCACAATATAAATTTTAAAGAAAAAGTTGTCGGTCAACCATACCACACCCGCACACACTCCTGCCAACATCAAAAAAAATAAAAGGAGCAGTCTTGTATTATTGATGCTAACTGTCTGTTCCTAAGCAATAAATACTCTTATGCCGCGTACACACACGGTCGGAATTTCCGACAACAAATGTTCGATTGTTGTTGTCGGAAATTCTGACGGTGTGTACACAATTCAACGTACAAAAATTCTATGCATGTTCGGAAACAATTTGACGCATGCTCGGAATCATTGAACTTAATTTTTATCGGCTCGTCGTAGTGTTGTACGTCACCGCGTTCTTGATGTTCGGAATTTACGACAACATTTGTGTGACCGTGTGTATGCAAGACAAGTTTGAGCCAACATCTGTTGGAAAAAAAAATCCACGGAATATCCGATCGTGTGTACGCGGTATTACAGATAGATGGGTATAAGCTGAAGTATTGACATTCAAAACACTATGGTAGTTCCACAATTTATGGATAATGAGGGGGCATCCTGTATGTAAATTTAAGCTCCCTTTTATACACCTGTTGTTGTTGTTGTTGTTGTTGATGTTGGACGAAAAGGCCTGGCTCGCCGTCTCTGCTATAATTCATCCCAAAGGTGTTCTATAGGGTTGAGGTCAGGACTCTGTTCAGGCTAGTCAAGTTCCTCTACCCCAAACTCGCTCCATGTCTTCATTAAAAGTTGAAGCTGTTATAGCTGGAAAGGGTGGGCCAACTCAATATTGAACGCTACGGACTCAAACTGGGATGCAATTAAAGTTCATGTGTGTGTAAAGGCAGATGTCCTAATACTTTTGGTAATATAGTATATTTTTAACACACACACACACTATATGCCCCCAAATACCCCCTTCTATCACAAATCCCATTTCAAGCACAAATCTTCTCCCCCTCTTACCCTCCTCTCTCTTGGGAGCTCCAAGTAAAGTTTATTAGAATATGAAAATATCCAAAATAACACCAGAAGACACCAGCAGTGGTCAAGAATACCTTGGTCACTGCTGGTGTCCTCTGGTGTCATTTTGGATATTTTCATATTCATATTTCATATTTTGACAATTTACCACAGAGCCAAGGTAGAACCTCAGGTGTGTGTTCCAGTGGGAGTATCAGTTATACCTAGAGCGGTGAGTTCTCTTCATTTTTACCCTCCTCTCTCCTTTTAACAACCCCCCCCCCCTCCAGTCCCCCACTTCTAGCACGCATTCAAACATCCATCCTCCTTCAAGCACAAATCCTTTCCCCTCCCAAATCTCCCCATAGCACAAATCCTATTAATCCCCATTAATCCTCCCAGCATAAATCCATCCTTAGCACAAATGTTAACTTTCCACAGTCATATGGCCCCAAAAACAATGTTCCCTCCCAGAATCCCAGAAACAGATCTCAGATCAGCATAGCTCAATACAGGGGGATATCCCTCTTCCCAGCTCCTCCTCCTGTTGTGCATCATACACTTCAGAGCCGAGGCAGTACCTAGCTTCCCTTGGCTCTGATGCATACAGGGAGTGCAGAATTATTAGGCAAATTGTATTTTTGAGGATTAATTGTATTATTGAACAACAACCATGTTCTCAATTAACCCAAAAAACTCATTAATATCAAAGCTAATATTTTTGGAAGTAGTTTTTTAGTTTGTTTTTAGTTTTAGCTATTTTAGGGGGATATCTGTGTGTGCAGGTGACTATTACTGTGCATAATTATTAGGCAACTTAACAAAAAACAAATATATACCCATTTCAATTATTTATTTTTACCAGTGAAACCAATATAACATCTCAACATTCACAAATATACATTTCTGACATTCAAAAACAAAACAAAAACAAATCAGTGATCAATATAGCCACCTTTCTTTGCAAGGACACTCAAAAGCCTGCCATCCATGGATTCTGTCAGTGTTTTGATCTGTTCACCATCAACATTGCGTGCAGCAGCAACCACAGCCTCCCAGACACTGTTCAGAGAGGTGTACTGTTTTCCCTCCTTGTAAATCTCACATTTGATGATGGACCACAGGTTCTCAATGGGGTTCAGATCAGGTGAACAAGGAGGTCATGTCATTAGTTTTTCTTCTTTTATACCCTTTATTGCCAGCCACGCTGTGGAGTACTTGGACGCGTGTGATGGAGCATTGTCCTGCATGAAAATCATGATTTTCTTGAAGGATGCAGACTTCTTCCTGTACCACTGCTTGAAGAAGGTGTCTTCCAGAAACTGGCAGTAGGACTGAGAGTTGAGCTTGACTCCATCCTCAACCCGAAAAGGCCCCACAAGCTCATCTTTGATGATACCAGCCCAAACCAGTACTCCACCTCCACCTTGCTGGCGTCTGAGTCGGACTGGAGCTCTCTGCCCTTTACCAATCCAGCCACGGGCCCATCCATCTGGCCCATCAAGACTCACTCTCATTTCATCAGTCCATAAAACCTTAGAAAAATCAGTCTTGAGATATTTCTTGGCCCAGTCTTGACGTTTCAGCTTGTGTGTCTTGTTCAGTGGTGGTCGTCTTTCAGCCTTTCTTACCTTGGCCATGTCTCTGAGTATTGCACACCTTGTGCTTTTGGGCACTCCAGTGATGTTGCAGCTCTGAAATATGGCCAAACTGGTGGCAAGTGGCATCTTGGCAGCTGCACGCTTGACTTTTCTCAGTTCATGGGCAGTTATTTTGCACCTTGGTTTTTCCACACGCTTCTTGCGACCCTGTTGACTATTTTGAATTAAACGCTTGATTGTTCGATGATCACGCTTCAGAAGCTTTGCAATTTTAAGAGTGCTGCATCCCTCTGCAAGATATCTCACTATTTTTGACTTTTCTGAGCCTGTCAAGTCCTTCTTTTGACCCATTTTGCCAAAGGAAAGGAAGTTGCCTAATAATTATGCACACCTGATATAGGGTGTTGATGTCATTAGACCACACCCCTTCTCATTACAGAGATGATCATCACCTAATATGCTTAATTGGTAGTAGGCTTTCGAGCCTATACAGCTTGGAGTAAGACAACATGCATAAAGAGGATGATGTGGTCAAAATACTCATTTGCCTAACAATTCTGCACTCCCTGTATTGTTGGTAGAAAGAAATTTAGGCTACTGCAGAGGGGGAGATCACAGCGCAATCAGACCCTGTACTTTCTGCTTTCAAGCAATGCATCCAGCTTCTTCCCAGCAGCAGCATAAGGAAAGGGGGGTGCACTGTGATGTAAGGGAGAGTGGGGGACTCAACTTCTGGTGATGGATTGGCTCTAAACATCTAATGTAAGGGGAGGGGATGCGCTGGACATCTAATCTTACAGATACAACCGGCCCTTTTGAGGGCAATCATAATGCTGATGTGGCCCACAATGAAATTGAGTTTGACACCCCTGCTCTACATCTAGCTCCAATAACCCCTTTATCTATATATATAAAACTCAACGTGTGTGTATGTATGTATGTATGTATGTATGTTCCAGCATCACGTCCAAACGGCTAAAGATATTAGCATGAAACTTGGCACACATGTTACTTATATGTCAGCAACAAACATAGGATAGGTGGTTTAACCCTTACCCACCCCCATTTGCCATGGTCGGGGTTTTTCTTTAAAGTCCCATTCAACTCTATGGGAAATACATGTTCCAGCATCACGTCCAAACGGCTGTAGATATTCCGATAACACTTGGTCACATGTTACTTATATGTCCACTTAAACTATAGGATAGTTAATTTATCCCTTAACTACCCCCATTTGTGAGGGTCGGGGTTTTTGTTTAAAGTCCCATGCAAATTAATGGGAAATGTATGTTCCCACATAACTTCTGAACGCCTGGAGATATTTCAATAATACCTGCTACACATATTACTTATATGCCAAATAAAAATATATGACAGTTAAATTAACCCTTACCTACACCCTTATATAAAAGATGGGTATATTTATATTACTATGATTTTCCTCCCCAAAAGGTTAAGATAGGAAGACCGGGCAATGCCGGGTATTCAGCTAGTAATGATTATTGTTACATATGTTTTCGTGAGACTGGAGAATGAATTGCAAGCTTGCGGTATAGAATAGCTCAGGGCTACCATCTTGTTTCTGACAATAGAGGTACTGAGAGATTCTGCTAGGGTTAAAGGGGTTGTAAAGGTAAACGTTTTTTCACCTTAATGCATTCTATGCATTAAGGTGAAAAAACATCCGACAATACCGCCCCCCCCAGCCCCCCCATTATACTTACCTGACCTCTTGAAAGTCCCGTGCTTGTCCCCGACATCCTCTTCGCCGCTCAGCCTGACCATTTATTAGTTACAGTGGATGGATTGAAAGCAGCACAGCCATTGGCTCGCGCTGCTGTCAATCACATCCAATGACGTGGCGTGCCGGGTGGCGGGGCCGAGTGATACAGTGAGCGGCTATGGCCGCCAGCTGTATTACGGGAGCGCGCCCGCAAAAACTCAACACCATGCGAGCATGCGAGCATGAAGGTGTTGAGTCCTTGCGGGGGGGAGCCGAGACTGCCGCCGAGGAACCCCAGAAGACCAGGTTCTGGGCCACTCTGTGCGAAACGAGCTGCACAGTGGAGGCAAGTATAACATGTTTGTTATTTAAAAAAAAAATATATATATATATATCTTTAGTGATCCTTTAATGCCACATATTAGTAATTATTATTGCTACTTATTTACATATAAATATGAATTGGGGCCAACACACACTCCATACTGTCGCAGCAAAATGAAAACGGCAATGGATGACCTTTTTGGAAAAACTAGTGGCCCACATAAATGTAGTAGATAGCCCAACAATACTCTTAAAAATGTATATTTTTTTATTTTGACCAATATGATCACCTTCCCATTCCATTATAATGAAGAGGACACATACCTTCCAACATTTTGGGATGGGAATGAGGGACACCTACTAGCAAAGGTATGTAGGCATAGGACACGCCCCCTGTCACACACCCTTAAAGGAGAATTAACCAAAAAAGGTTAATTAAATCCACAAGGGCTTTTTTTTTTTTAACCACTACTATTCCATTCAATTGGCTTTTAAATTTTACAAATGCAGCCATTTAGAATTTGGAGGAAGCGTTTAGCACTGGGAAACACAATTTGAAGGATAAAAAGTGCATTTTATATGCAACTATATAGATCAGACCAAAATAAGGGACAAATGAGGAGGAAAGAGGGACAGAGGGACTTTCCTCCAAATCAGGGACAGTCCCTTTTGAAATCAGGGACAGTTGGGAGCTATGAGGACGCAATAGCTCAGTGAGGAGACAAAAGTAATAGGTGTCTATGTAGATGGCTGCAGGAGCACAGAGGGTGGTGGCAGAGTGGCCTTCAGGTGACTTATCTGGCAGTGTTTCTGCAGGAAGCACATGTTCAGTGAAATGAGATTATTGAAGAGAAACAGATCATGTTCAGGGTAAAATAGAACATCTGCCTCTTCCAGATCTACAGTTCAGTAAATTCAGAGGTGTAGGCGCACACGGAGGATGTCTGTGTTGTTGTGTGTCTCATGTAGTCCCTTTGAACTTGCAATGTTAGTCAAGCTGGTGGATTTCAACCTGGCGTGCCCCACATGTATCAAAAATCAAAGGTTCAAGAACTTTTAGGTGGCCTACAGTAGCACCTGCTTTAGCTTTAGCATTTACTGTGGTTTTCACAAAAGCATTTAGATTATATTGTATTGAAAAATAGAATCTATTGCAGGTTATCAGTCAACAGATGTAGTGGCTGCATTGTTTTTTTTTTTTTTCAGGATTTTATGCTTGATTTTCACTCCGTGATCCTGGAAAACACATTTTTTGGGCTTAGATTTGATTTATTGTTGCAAAACGTAACACAAGTCTAACCCTGGGGTCTCCACCTTCCTTTAGAAGAGAACTGGGAATTATTGACCTGAGAAGCAAACACAACCAACTGCATACCTCCCAACTTTCTGAGATAGGAATGAGGGACACCTATCAGCAAAAAGCATGCAGGCATAGGACACACATTTTGCCACGCCCCCTTTAGACCCCTTTCACACTGGGGCGGTTTTCAGGCGCTTTGGCGTTAAAAAGAGCGCATGTAAAGCGCCTGAAAGAAGCCTCATCTGCAATCCCAATGTGAAAGCCTGAGTGCTTTCAGAGCCCTTTCACACTGGCAGCGCCCGAAAAATGCTGGTAAAGCTCCGCTAAGATCCCTTTCACACTGGGGCATTTTTCAGGCGCTTTGGCGTTAAAAATAAAATGCCTCAGTGGGAAGGGGCGCTTTAGGAGCAGTGTATTGACCTCTCCTAAAGCACCTCCTAATGCACCAAAGAGCCCCCATCTGAAGATAAAAGAAAACTCTAAAGGCCCCTTGTACATGGGGCCATCCAGCTGCAGTGTGTCCCACACATGGTCCGGCCCTTATTCCTTGAATGCACAGGCCCTAAAAGCCGGCACCACGTAAAAACCAAGGTTCAAAATACAGGGTTCATCCCCATCCAGCCACAGCCTTCCATAGACTTTGACTACCCACTTGCAGTGGGGATGGACTCTGTACCTGTCCCTCCTGGGTGCGCTAAAACGCTGGGATGCACTGCAGGTCCCAAGTGCAAGGGGGCTAAGTTTAGAACAAAAGCAGCGTGAATTTAAATGCCACAAAACATCCTAAATCCTGAATGCCCAAAAATCTTATTGAAGGGAATTTTTTTTTATATGAACCTGCTGTAGTGTACACACACCTTTTCCGAATGGAGTGTTCACAGTCCTGCATTGACGTCAGATTGTGATGCATAGTGGTGCATAGTGCTGAGATTAGTGCATAGCCCTAAGGCCTCGTACACACGACCAAACATGTCTGCTGAAACTGGTCCGCGGACCAGTTTCCGCGGACATGTCCGACCGTGTGTAGGGCCGACCGGACAATTTTCCGGCCTAGCGGACAGGTTTCCAGCGGACAAAAGTTTCTTAGCATGCTAAGAAACATGTCCGCTGGAAAGCTGTCCGTCGGACATGTCCGATGGTCAGTGCGAGTCATCGGACATGTCCGCTGGCCCGAAATCCCGTGCATGCGTCGAAGTGATTCGACGCATGCGTGGAAGCATTGAACTTCCGGGTTCGCGCACGTCGCTGCGTCATCGTCGCCGCCAACGTCACCGCGTTTTCTGTCCGCGGGGAATTTGGTCTGATGATGTGTACACACATCAGACCAAATTCTGCCAGCAGACATGTCCGATGAAAACGGTCCGCGGACCGTTTTCATCGGACATGTCCGGTCGTGTGTACGAGGCCTCAGTCGTATATTTGGTATACAGTAAATAAAAGCATGTGATGATATTATAGATTCCATTTTGAATGTACAGAAAAGATGAGAGTGATGCTAGGAAAGGCTGATCTCATGACAGACGTCTTTATATACTTTGCATAATGCAAGGCCTTTGTGTTCTTTGTCAGCTTTGCTTTTGCACACAACATGGACACACATCTCAGACCAGAGTCATTATGCAAACCTCAGCTTAAAAATCTCAGAAGGCTTGTGCAAATGATCAGCGCTCATAAATATCAGTAATTATAGATGTGTGTGTACGTGTGTATATATCAGTATATCCCCTTGAGTGTGGTGGGGGGATGGGAAGAAGTGTCCAGCTCCTCCTTCTGTATTCCTGCTTGGGCCAGTGGGAAGGAAGTTTAGGAAGCAGCTGGTGGGAAAAGGGGGTCCCCTATTGTATACAGAGAGCAGACATACACGTCTCACTTTAGTCACGTCTGACATTTTACGAGTGTCTGACTTGCCTAAATCTGAGTCTGATTAGTTCTTATACATTGAAGAAAGAAGTATTGCAGCATGAAAAAAATTCTACATAGACGTATAATACTCCCTGTAAAATACTGCATGCCGCTATCAATACCTTGACTTTCATGAGATGGATGTAGAGAAAATAAATAGATATCTAATAAAAGCCAGGTGTGGAAACGCTCAATCCGGCAATACATGTACAGATTTCTAACGGTTTCCTCCATCCGTGCTAAACAGTGTGGATGGACGAAAATCTCTCACTGCTGGCTGTCCGATTATCTAAACAAGACCAGCATCTAATTGGATATTGGTGCTTTTCAGCTGACAACTTTCCACCGGGCTCCTTTGATAAAAGTCAACTGTTCATTTTGGGTGTTGCCGATAACCAAATTTTGCCCGACTCAGCAGGGATTGGGTGCCAATTGCTGCTCACGAGGCCATCTTAAAGTGTTACTAAACAGTATATGCAGTAAAGCATGCTGTTATCAGTGACGGCTTGTGGGTTCTTCTTTCGGGGGGCGGCAAACACACAACACCCCCCCGGGCGTGACACTGGCAGCACCCACTCCCCGCCGGGCGGCCTGGCTGTTACGCACTCTCCTGGAATGCGGGCAGCAGCAACTTCTCAAGCTTGTGTCTTGTGTCTCCTTTTCCGCCAAAGCACTAGGCATTCAATAGGAACGCCTGACCAATCGGGAAACAGGTTTCACGACCTGCCTCCTGATTGGCGGGGAGGAACTTTAGTGTGAAAATAGTTAAAATGAATTCACTATCGTCACACAATGCTCTGCGCTCCAAGGCCACTCTTTTTTGAAGTCTATTAGAGCCTCTGGCTCTAATCGGGTGCTTCAACAATACACCCACCCCCCCATTGGAATCCATGGTCTGGTGCTCTGATACGTAGATCAGGGGGCCGGACACATGGATAGGGGAGGCGGCGCCCATGCGCCTTGTATGGACGGGCCGCCACTGCTTGTTATACTCACAGTCTAACCAAAGGGGTTAATCATTTGCAATGTGTAAAAAGTCAGTTTGTTCCTGTACTCTCTTATCCTCCCCTTCTTTTATTGTCCCCAGTCCATCTACTGATAGAACAGAGCCTTGGAGGCACTCTGCACATGCTCAGTTTGGTGTGTATTGCTTGAGAGTTCTTTCTTTTTTTTTGGGAGGGTGCATGAGATCAGCACAAGACCAATCAGCACTTTCCAGACAGGCGGTTAGGGGTCATGCAGCCTCATAGGACAGTTAGAGTAGAATGAAAACTCCTTATACAAGTTTTAACCAGTGCTCAGACGAACACTGATAGAAGTCACAAGACTGCTATATACTGCAGATGAGGAAACAATCATAGTAAATAAATATTTTTTCACTATGATCTTCTGCTTCATCTAGTGACCATAATGCAGTATTCTCCTCAATTGACCTTATTCCTTCTATTCTTTGTTAAAGCAGACTTCCACCCAAAAGTGGAACTTCCGCTTATCTAATTCCTCCCCCTTCCGGTGCCACATTTGGCACCTTTCAAGGGGGAGTGGGGTGCGGATACCTGTTTTTTACAGGTACCCTGTCCCCATTTCGGGGAGAGTGGGCCTCTGCAAAGTATGTCATAAGCTCGGTCCTCCTCCTCTGCCAGGCCAGTGAGAGAGCGCAGCGTGCTTTGCGCATTCACAGTAGGGACCCGGCCGTTCCATTACTGGCAATGGTGGCGGCAGCACCCGACAGCTGATGAAAAAATCGGCTGGGGTGCCGACATCGCTGGACTCCAGGACCGGTAAGTGTCCTAATTTTAACAGTCAGCGGCTACAGTATGTGTAGCTGCTGACTTCTAGGGACCTCCGCTTTAAATCAGTTGTTCAGTCATACATTGAAAAATATAAAGTCAGCAGCTACAAAAAATGTAGCTGCTGACTTTAAATAAACAGACACTCACCTGTCCCAGGATCCAGCACTGTCCTCACATGGCCACCTTCTTCATCGGGCTTCCTTCTCCAAAGCCAACATACTGTGGGCAGCCGGCTGTAACTGCTTGCTACTTCACAGCTGGCTGCTCAATGCGCATGCGCGGGCCACATTATCTGATTGGTCCTGCAGATTTCTGGGATCTGTGGTGTGTCCCAGAGGGCTGTGGGGAAAGGAGGGGGGCCGAACGGCAAATGTGAATGAGAAGGGGGGGGGGGGAAATAGTGGAACATCCACTTTTGGGTGACGGTACGTATTATTAAACATTAGACCTGGAGAGAAAATAGCGAAGTAACATTCAATTTTTCTTGTAGAGATCTATATTACAGACTGGGAAGAGGGACATTTGAGGAGCAGTGAGGAAAAAGAGGGATTTAGTTCTAATGTAAGGACAGCCCTTCCAAATCAGGGATAGTGGAAAGGTATGCCTCACATCAACATATTAAAGCAGGGGTATGAATAATTGTAACTGCCAACCTTGCAATGCCTCATGGGAAATGTAGTTCCACAACAGCTGGAGTGCCACAGGTTGCCTACCCCTGTACTAAAGCAATACAAAGAGTCGTGATTTTTTTCAACCAAGTCTCCTTTAAGGGGGTGTGGCAGGGGCGTGTCCTATGCCTAAATACGTTTGCTAGTAGGTGCCCCTGATTCCCATCTCAAAATGTTGGGAGGTATCCATCTGTTATGCCGGCGGATGTCGGCAGACAAATGTCTGCCGACATCCGATAGAGAACAATGGGTGGTCCGATTGGGTCCACCTGAAAAATGGACAGACCCGATCAGTCCGCTGGTGTGACCTAATTCTGGTACATCAACAGTATATTTTTCTGTACTTGCATCTGTTTTAAGGCATATAACATGGGGAAATGTGCATTTATTGCAGACATACTGTATATGAAACTTTTTTTTTTATATTACCGTATTTATCGGCGTATACCGCGCACTTTTTTCCCCTTAAAATAAGGGGAAAATCGTGGGTGCGCGATATACGCCGATACCGGCTTCCCGCGCTCAGTTTGAATGCCTGCGCCGACATATACAGAGTGCAGTACACTCGGCTACATTCGGCCAGGCTCGGCTTTGCTTGTGCTCACGCATAAACGTCACAGAGCGTGAGCACGAGCGAAGCCGAGCCTGGCCGAATGTAGCCGAGTGTACTGCACTTGGTATATGTCGGCGGAGGCGTTCAAACTGAGCACGGGAAGCGGCGATTTGACGGGGAGACAGCGCGGGAGAAGCCGGGAGGACACCACCGAAGCCGCAGACGGACGCCGGACCCGACGAGGCCGTCAATAGACGGCGCGCAAGACACCAAAACTGTAAGTACTAAAATGTTTTTTTTTACAGGAATTGCGGGTCCACATTAGGGGTGCGCGCTATACGCCGGAGCGTGCAATACCCTGATAAATACGGTATTTTGACAGTAAAAATATTGCTGGCGCAAGTGAAAAATATATATTATATTATATTATTATAGTGGGTTTGCTGCAATCAAGGAAGAAAGGGTCAGGACACCTGTTGGTGTCTGGTCCTTTAAGAAATATGTGTAGTAAGTGAATTGCGCTCCCCTTCTTTATTTATCACCACCTGTTTCTAGGTTCTGATTAGATTATTAATCATCAATACATAACACCTCTATTTAAATAAACAAATAGTCTTCTCATGGGGAATGCAAGTGCACCCAAGGGGGACGTAAACCTATATGCAACTTGCGTGAATCTGTCTATGCGGTTGACATAGTGCTCATATAGTGCTTTAGTACCCTTATCCAAGATACAGTATTAAAGGTGACTGCCCATCCAAGGCAAACAAGTGTTATACAAAAACCAGAAAAATATAAAACAATATTGGATAAGGGTACTAAAGCACCATATGAGCACTATGTCAACCGCATAGGCAGATTCACGCAAGTTGCATATAGGTTTACGTCCCGAACCCGGACTTTGACCCGAACCCGAACCCCATTGAAGTCAATGGGGACCCGGACTTTTAACTACAAAAATGTCTCTTAAAACCGAAGGGAAAGGGCTGGAGGGCTGGAAATGGTAGCAAAATGTCTGGAAGAGCATGGCAAGTACTCTGGAAATAAATGTGGATAGGGAAATAACTTAAAATAACATAAAAAAAGTAAAATAAAAAATATAATGATTTTTGACCTTTGAGGACGAGGTCCATACAGTTTTGTTCAAAATTATTGAAATATTCAGAGTCACCTATAGATTACAAACTGCCACTATAGGAAAAATATTTCAGGAAACTCTCCCTGACTATGTACTTGACAGAAACACAGTGGGCCTGATTTACTATGCTATGTGCGCTGCGCTGGTTCATGCGTTAATTAGTACTCCGGGTGGAGGCTTAATTGGGCGCATGAACCAGCGTAGCAGCCGGCGCATTGAAACTAATATGTAAAGCCGCGCCGAACTCCCTATAGAAGTCTATGGGAGAAATCAAAAGTGTTCATTTTAAAGGCTAATCTGCAAGTTTTGTCCTAAAAAGTGTTTGGGGACCTCAGTCCTGTCCCAGGGAACATGTATCAATGCTTTTTTTATTTTTTAAAACGGCCGTTTTTTCGGGAGCAGTGAAATTAATAATTCTTAAAGTGAAACAATAAAAGTGAAATATTCCTTTAAATTTCGTACCTAGGGGGGGTGTAATGTCAGCATGTGAAATAGCGCATTTTTCCCGCACTTAGAACTCCCCCTGCACAAAGTGACATTCAGAAGGAAAAAAGTCATTTAAAAATTCACACGCGGCTATAATGAATTGTCGGCTCTGACAATTCTAAAGGGATTCATTCATAAAACAAACAAAAAAATGTGTAGGGGTTCCCCCAAATTAAATTACCAGGCCCTTCAGGTCTGGAATGGATATTAAGGGGAACCCCGCCGTAAAAACCTCAAAAAAAAAGACGTGCGGTTCCCGGCAAATATCCATTCCAGGCCCTTCAGGTCTGGTGTGGATTTTAAGGGGAACTCCACCCCAAATTGAAAAAAAAAATGGCGTGGAGTCCCCCTAAAAATCCACACCAGACCCTTATCCGAGCACGTTGACCTGGCCGGCCGCAGAAAAGAGGGGGGGACAGAGTGCGGCCCCCCCCCTCTCCTGAACCGCACCAGGCCACATGCCCTCAACATGGGGAGGATGTCCCCATGTTGATGGGGACAAGGGTCTCATCCCCACAACCCTTGCCCGGTGGTTGTGGGGGTATGCGGGCGGGAGGCTTATCAGAATCTGGAAGACCCCTTTAACAAAGGGGACCCCCAGATCCTGGCCCCCCCCCTATGTGAAATGGTAATGGGGTACATTGTACCTCTACCATTTCACCCCAAAAAAAAATGTCAAAGTGTTAAAAATGACAGTAGCCGGTTTTTGACAAATCTTTTAATAAAATCTTCTTTTCTTCTTTCCTTCGGGTTTCTTCCGCTGCTTCTTTCTTCTCGTCCACATCTTGCCCGACGTCTTCTTCTATCTTCTCCGTCCGTCCTTCAGCCTTCTGGTCACGCATCTTGCCCGTTGTCTTGTCCTGTCTTCTTCTCCGTCCTTCCGCCAGCCTCCTCGCATCTTGTGTCTTCTCCGGTCTTCTTCTCGGTCCGCCAGCCTTCTCGTCCCCGGACCCAGCGTTTGAATTTGAATTGGGCCGCCGTGTTCCCGCTCCTGGGACCCGCCCCCCTCTGACGCCACAAGTAAACTCCTTAGAAGGTCATGTGCGTCAGAGGGGGGCGGGGTCACATGAGTGTGACACGGCGGGAACTTCTTCTCCGGGCGGCGCGATTGAAATTGAATTCCCCCGCTGTGTGACGCTCTGTGACCCCGCCCCCCTCTGACGCACATGACCTTCTAAGGAGTTTACTTGTGGCGTCAGAGGGGGGCGGGTCCCAGGAGCGGGAACACGGCGGCCCAATTCAAATTCAAACGCTGGGTCCGGGGACGAGAAGGCTGGCGGACCGAGAAGAAGACCGGAGAAGACACAAGATGCGAGGAGGCTGGCGGAAGGACGGAGAAGAAGACAGGACAAGACAACGGGCAAGATGCGTGACCAGAAGGCTGAAGGACGGACGGAGAAGATAGAAGAAGACGTCGGGCAAGATGTGGACGAGAAGAAAGAAGCAGCGGAAGAAACCCGAAGGAAAGAAGAAAAGAAGATTTTATTAAAAGATTTGTCAAAAACCGGCTACTGTCATTTTTAACACTTTGACATTTTTTTTTGGGGTGAAATGGTAGAGGTACAATGTACCCCATTACCATTTCACATAGGGGGGGGGCCAGGATCTGGGGGTCCCCTTTGTTAAAGGGGTCTTCCAGATTCTGATAAGCCTCCCGCCCGCATACCCCCACAACCACCGGGCAAGGGTTGTGGGGATGAGACCCTTGTCCCCATCAACATGGGGACATCCTCCCCATGTTGAGGGCATGTGGCCTGGTGCGGTTCAGGAGAGGGGGGGGGGCGCACTCTGTCCCCCCCTCTTTTCTGCGGCCGGCCAGGTCAACGTGCTCGGATAAGGGTCTGGTGTGGATTTTTAGGGGGACTCCACGCCATTTTTTTTTTCAATTTGGGGTGGAGTTCCCCTTAAAATCCACACCAGACCTGAAGGGTCTGGTATGGATATTTGGAGGGACCCCACGCCATTTTTTGGGGGTTTTTTTACGGCGAGGTTCCCCTTAATATCCATTCCAGACCTGAAGGGCCTGGTAATTTAATTTGGAGGGACCCCCTTTTTTTTTTTTTTTTTTTTTTTTTTTTTAATGAGCAATGACTCTATTCTTTATAGCCATGAGTACTTTAACCACTTGCCCACCGGGTTAATTCTGGCACTTCTCTCCTTCATGTGAAAATCACAATTTTTTGGCTAGAAAATTAATCAGAACCCCCAAACATTATATATTTTTTTTTAGCAGACATCCTAGGGAATAAAATGGCAGTCATTGCAATACTTTTTGTCACACCGTATTTGCGCAGCGGTCTTACAAGCGCACTTTTTTTGGATAAAAATCACTTTTTTGAATTAAAAAATAAGACAACAATACATTTTGCCCAATTTTTTTATATATTGTGAAAGATAATGTTACGCCGAGTAAAATGATACCCAACATGTCACGCTTAAAAATTGCGCCCGCTCGTGGCATGGCGTCAAACTTTTACCCTTTAAAAATCTCGATAGGCGACGTTTAAAAAATTCTACAGGTTGCATTTTTTGAGTTGCAGAGTAGGTCTAGGGCTAGAATTATTGCTCTCACTCTAACGATCGCGGCGATACCTCACTTGTGTGGTTTGAATACCGTTTTCATATGCGGGCGCTACTCGCGTATGCGTTTGCTTCTGTGCGCGAGCTCGTCGGGACGGGGCGCTTTAAAAAATTTTTTGGGGGTTTTCTTATTTATTTTTATTTAGTTTTATAATTTTTTACACTGAAATAAAAAAATAAAAAAAAAATGATCAGTTTTCTTCCTATTACAAGGAATGTAAACATCCCTTGTAATAGGACTAGTGTGTGACAGGTCCTCTTTATGGAGAGAGGCGGGGTCAATAAGGCTGGAAAGCATGGTATTGAAAAAAAAAATAAAAGATCTCATGCTTTCAGCTGCAATCATGTTCGTTCACCACAGTGGTGTAGTGTATAGCACTTTGACCTAGCAGCAAAAGAGTTGTTGGTTCGAATCCCGCCCGTGACAGCATCTGCATGGAGTTTGCATGTTCTCCCTGTGCCTGCGTGGGTTTCCTCCCACAATATAAAAACACGCTGTAAATCGGTTCCGGTCTAAATAAGCCCTAATATGCAGTAGTATATTTAGGTTTGGTTCTGCCCTAGGCCTGACTACATATCTGCACCTCCTAATAGAAAAATGACCCACCCCTTCCTGTCAAGGTCACACCCTGTTTTTGTATAACCCCGCCCAGTAATTTTCAGGGGACCCACACACTAGTTCTGGGGGGGCACTGGATTCCCTTAACCACTTCCATACCAGGCACTTACGCACCTTCCCGCCCAAGCCAATTTTCAGCTTTCAACACTGTCGCACTTTGAATGGCAATTGCGCGGTCATACAACACTGTACCCAAACAAAATTGGCGTCCTTTTTTCCCCACAAATAGAGCTTTCTTTTGTTGTTATTTGATCACCTCTGCGTTTTTTTTTTTTGCGCAACAACTAAAAAAAGACTGCAAATTTTGAAACAAAAAAACGTTTTTATTTTTTTAGGTTAATTTTTTTGTAAATAAGTTTTTCTCTTTCAATTACGGGCACTGATATGGCGGCACTGATGGGCACCGATGAGATGGCACTGATGGACATCGATGAGGTAGTACTGACGGGCACAGATGAGGTGGCATTGATTGGCGGCGCTGCTATGCGGCACTGATGGGCACTCATAGGCGGCACTGATGGGCACTCATGGGCGGCACAGATGGGCGGCACTTATGGGTGGCACTGATGGATACTTATGGGTGGCACAGGTGGGCACTGATAGGTGGGCACTGTGCATGGATGGGCACTGTGGGGTGGCACTGATGGACACTGTGGGGTGGCACTGATTTTCCCAGTCAGTGCCCATTTGTGGGCACTGATTGGCATCTTTTTTCTTATTTTTTAATGCTTTTTGTTTTTTTGTTCTATATTTTTTTTGTTTTTGCACACCCTGGTGGTCCAGGGTGGGCATCCCTGGTGGTCCAGTGTGGTGATCCGAGGGGGGGCTGCGCTGATAAACAATCAGCGCGAACGCCCCCTGTCAGGAGAGCCGCCGATCGGCTCTCCTATACTCGCGTCTGTCAGACGCGAGTGAGGAAGAGCCATCGATGGCTCTTCCTGTTTACATCGTGATCAGCCGTGATTGGACACGGCTGATCACGTGGTAAAGAGTCTCCGTCTCCGTGAGAGACTCTTTACCGAGATCGGAGATGCAGGGTGTCAGACTGACACCCCGCATCACCGATCGCCGCGCTGCGTGCCCCCACAGGCGCGTGCGGCATGAAATCCTGCAGGACGTCCTGTCAGGATTGTGTAACCACTTCCCGGACGTAAATCGGCCATAGGCTGGGCGGGAAGTGGTTAATTTGCATAGTTTTTCTCTCACTTCCTGTTTGGCTATGGGGCAGGAAGTGAAGGCAAATCTCCCCAATTGGACACAGATAATACAAAATAAACTGACAGGGCCTATAACCCTCCCTCACTCTATCCAAAATTAAAGAAAATAAAACTTGTTGATTATAGTTCTAGTTTAAGCACAAATTTCATAGAGTTTTATTGAGAGCCCTAAGAAAATATAACCATGCCAATAGGCCAGGATAGAGCGTTGCTAATATGTAGGAATGTGTGTGTTAGAGCACCCCACCCAATGTTAACTAAAAAATTATTAATTTGCAAATAAGTATTATCTGCTCATTTTTTTGGGGATGTCTGCACCCCTGATAGTGACAACATTTGTGAGGTGTCTTCACCCTTTCTAATTCATTCACTTCCTGTCACATAGCCAAACAGGAAGTGAGGGTAAAACCTTACTAATATCTTTTCTTGGGGACACAGAGATCAATCTAAATAGTTTCCCATTATGTAAATTGCACTCTAGCATTTTGCTGTGTACACCCCAAATTATTAGGGATCGTGGACTTTGGGGTCCATTTACTAAAGGCAAATCCACTTTGCACTACAAGTGCAAAGCAAGGAAGAAAGAAAACAAAACAACTTTGCTTCTACAGGATTGGATGTTAAAACCATCAGTGCTTCCTCTCTGATTTTCAGCAACTATGCTTGTACTGCAGAGTGGCTTTGCCTTTACTAAACCCCAAACTAAATAATCATTTGGGGCAGGGATCCTCAAACTACGGCCCTCCAGCTGTTTTAGAACTACACATCCCATGAGGCCTTGTAATGCACTGACATTCACAGACATGACTAGGCATGATGGGAATTGTAGTTCCTGAACAACTGGAGGGCCGTAGTTTGAAGACCCATGATTTGGGGTGTACACAGCAGTGCTGGAGTGCAATTTGCTTAATGGGGACACTAGTTAGATTGACCTGTGTCCCCAAGAAATGACACTGGTAGGGTTTTAACCTCACTTCCTGTTCAGCTGTGTGACAGGAAGTGAAGCCAATTTTAAGAAAAGGGACACAAAGCTCAACACAAAAATAAAAAAACACAAAGCAGGGGTTCTAACACTCACTTGGCTTCCCTCAAACACCCACAATTTGAATAGGATTGCCTTGCGCTAGATTTAAGCACAGTGCTGTAAATCAGCACGTCAAGCCTGTCCACCAATAGCAAACCCCCCCCACAGGCCATGTTTGCAGGTTTTCCTTCATCTTGCACATGTGCTTTAAAATACAGTCTGGACAGCAATTCTTGATAAGAGAAATCCACAAAACATGTCCTGTCGGGGGTACTTGAGGGCTGAGGACCACTGCAGAAAAAATAAAATACTTACCAGTTTTTGTCTTTAAAGTCATGGGGAATAAACATGGCAAACATTTCATGATTACACACCAGGAAAGAAGCTTAGACACACATAATTTGTTAGGCCCAAACCGATTTCAGCTGCAGCTGTCAACATATGTAGCATGAAAAAGTAACAAAAGACAAACTTAACAATTTTAAAGTAATTTTTATTGGTCAACAAAACAAGGAAAGCAAAAAAAGACAAACAAACAAACACAAACAAAAATGCATTTCAAAATTCTAAATAACCATAGCTTCACACATTTTTCATAAAATAAGGCCACATAGACAAATACATCAAAGTGAACATCATTTAAAAATAAACCAAAACCATTGGCAAAATAAAACAAAACCGATGCAACAAACCACATTTGTGTTTAGCAACAGCATTTCTGCCAGCCTGCCCCTTCTGAGGGCAGCTGAGGACTGATCGATCCCTGCTTTTTATAACAGTGCTAGTAATGAAGCAATTGAAATCACATGAACAAATTGCAGTCTCTAGTTTGGGTGAGCTTGTAATTGGGCACACCTGCAATTAACCCAAACCACGCTCTATGAGCATCCAAGGAGTGTTTTTCACCTTTTAAAAAGAAAGGATATTTTTTTTCTAAGTGTTTGAGCATGCTCAGTTCATCACACATGTAGGAACCAAGCTGCAATGGAATGAGAGCTTTTTTTTTTGTTGTTTCCCCTGATCTGATGCTTTCCAGCCTGAAGGGGAGGTGTTAAAGACAGAAGTAAACACGCACATTTAATAATCTATTTGTGGGAAAAAAAAGGTTGCCAATTTTGTTTGGGAGCCACGTCGCACGACTGCGCAATTGTCAGTTAAAGCGACGCCGTGCCGAATCACAAAAACTTGCCCGGTCATTGACCAGAAATATGGTCCGGGCTCAAGTGGTTAAAAATTAACAAAACACAAAAGTGAGCCCAATTTTTGGGGATAATGTGAAAGATGATGTTACACTGAGTAAATAGATACCTTACATGTCACGCTTTACTATTGGAAACACTCCTGCAATGGGGCCAAAATGAATTCCGTGAATATCCCCATAGGCGACCTTTTATTTTTTTTTCCAGGTTACCAGTTTATAGTTACAAAGAAGGTCTAGTGGTAAAAGTATTGCTCTCGCTCTAAGGCACGCGTCAATACCTCACATGTGTGGTTTGAACGATGTTTATATATGTGGGCGGGACTTGCGTAAGTCCCGCCCACATATGTAAAAATTATTTTTACTTTTTGCTATAATAAATATCCCCAAAAATATATATTGTAAAAAATAAAAAAACCCTCAGTTTAGGCCGATACGTATTCTACATCTTTTTGGTTCCAAAAAATCGCAAATAGCGTTTAGTGTTTGGTTTTGGCAAAAGTTATAGCGTCTACAAAATATTTTTTTGTTTGTTTTAACTAGTTATTGGGGCGATCAGCGATTTTTATCAGTACTGCGACATTATGGCGGACACATCGAACACTTTTTTGGAACCATTGGCATTTTTCTATCGATCAGTGCTGTAAAAATGCATTGCTTACTGTAAAAATGCCACTGGCAGGGAAGGGGTTAACACTAGGTGCGAGGGAGGGGTTAAATATGTTCCCTGGGTGTGTTCTAACTGTAGGGGGGGGGACTGACATGTGTAAATGACAGATCGCTGTTCATGAAGGGGAACTCCAGACCCCCCCCAAAAAAAAAATAAGGTGGGTTCCCTCCAGGTGCATACCAGGCTCTTAGGCTTGGTCTGGAACATAAGGGGTTAAACCCGCGCAAAAAAAAATAGCGTGGGGTCCCCCCCAAGATCCAAACCAAGCCCTTATCCCAGGCACGCAGTCTGGTCAGACAGGAATGGGGGTGGGGACGAGCGAGCGCCCCCCTCCCTCCTGAGCCATACCAGACCACATGCCCTCAACATGGGGGAGTGTGTGCTGTGGGGGAGGGGGCACTGCCCCCCCACCCCAAAGCACTCTTGTCCCCATGTCGATAGGGACAAGAGCCTCTTCCCGACAACCCTGGCCGTTGGTTGTCGGGGTATGTGGGCGGAGGGCTTATCAGAATCTGAGAGACCCCTTTAATAAAGGGGTCCCCAGATTCCGGCCCCCCACCCTATGTGAATGAGTATGGGGTACATTGTACCCCTACCCATTCACCTGGGGAAAAAAATGGAAAAAAATAATACACCACACATGAATAAATTAATTTATTAGTCAGCCGGGGGTCTTCTGCCGGGGCCCCCCACCACCACCCCATTAGGCCCCGGGCTTCGCCATCTTCTGCCGGAACCCCCTTCACCAGTGAGGCTCCTGCCTTTGGGGGAGGGTCCCGGGCTACTACGACGGTTTCTGCGGGGGGGGTGCACTGGCACCCCACCCCCGTCTTCAGCGACGTAATTCACCGGGACCCCCTTCACCAGGGAGGCTCCTGCCTTTGGGGGAGGGTCCCGGGCTTGTACGGTGTCTTCCGCCGGAGGGCGCCACTTTCCGGGCTTCTGCGATGCCTTCCGCTTCTGCCTGTCTCCTCCGCGGAGCACAGGGCTTGTCTCCGCTGTCTTCTCCCTTCTCTTCCATTCGATGTTGACACGACGAGGTCCGGCGCTGGAATGCCGTCTGAGCAGTGGGCATGGACTTATATAGGGCAATGCCACCATGTGACCTCAACCCATGTGACATCACATTCCCATCATGCCCAGGGAATGTGATGTCACATGGGTTGAGGTCACATGGTGGCATTACCCTATATAAGTCCATGCCCGCCGCTGACACGGCATGTCAGCGCGGAACCTCGTCGTGTCAACATCCAATGGAAGAGAAGCAAGAAGACAGCGGAGACAAGCCCTGTGCTCCCGGAGGAGACAGGCAGAAGAAGGAAGAGAGAAGAAAGAAGACGGAAGAAAGCCCTGGCTCTGCGGGGGAGCCAGGCAGAAGAGGGAGCAGAGAAGACAGAAGAGAAAAGGCCTGGGAGTTGGCGCACCCCCGGCAGAAGACCAGGAAGACCGGAACCCTGGCGGAAGGCACCGGAAAGACCGGGGGATAGGCGCCATCCCCCGGCAGAAGACCCCGAAGTCTGGATGCCCCTCCCTAATGAAAAAGAGCTTAAATGGGGTGGGGGCATCCGGCGGAAGGCTCCGGAGAGGACCGAGGGATGGCGCCCTCCCCCGGCAGAAATCACCGAAGCCCAGGGTCCCGGCAGAAGATCGGGAGAGAAGAAACCCCCCCTTCTAAGAGAGCTAAAGAAGAAAGGGGGGGCTCCGGAGCTGATTAATAAAATATTTTATTGTGTGGTGTTTTATTTTACTTTACATTTCCCCCATGTGAATGGGTAGAGGTACGATGTACCCCATACTCATTCACATAGGGTGGGGGGCCGGCATCTGGGGGCCCTCTTATTAAAGGGAGCTCGCAGATTCCGATTAGCCCCGCCCGCATACCCCGACAACCAATGGCAAGGGTTGTCGGGAAGAGGCTCTTGTCCCTATCGACATGGGGGCAAGAGTGCTGTGGGGTGGGGGGGCAGTGCCCCCCTCCCCCACAGCACACACTCCCCCATGTTGAGGGCATGCGGTCTGGTACGGCTCAGGAGGGGGGGGGGCCGCTCGCTCGTCCCCGCCCCCATTCCTGTCCGGGCCAGACTGCATGCTTGGGATGAGGGCTTGGTTTGGATCGGGGGGGGACCCCCGCGCCGAATCGGCGCGGGTTTAACCCCTCACGTTTCGGACCAAGCCTAAGAGCCTAATGTAGCCCTGGAGGGGGACCCGCGCCGATTTCAAGTTTGAAATTTGGCGCGGAGTTCCCCTTCAGGGCTGAAAACAGCTCGGAGATTCCCGTGCGCCGCGTCACGCAGCGCAATCACGGGTACGCCGCTTGGTATTTACCAAGATTTTCACGGCGTACTGACAAGGCGCACGGGAATCCCTGACTTTTCTCTCTGCGCATGCCCAGTATGCAAATGAACCTCCCGAGGTTCAGGCGCACTGTGCAAGCGTACGGGGATCTGTTTTCAAAAAACACTTTCCCTTTCAATTCGGCCCGCCAAACACTTCAAAACACATGTCACTTCACTTCCCCTGCATCCCCCCACCTCCCCCCCTAATAAACTCCCGCCCGAACCCCCGCAATTTACAGTTTAATGTGCCGTGCGCCAGGTCTGTACTGGTGCACAATGCACCCTCTCCTGGGCGCACGGAGCACATTAGTAACTAGGGAAATACACTGCACTAGCAGCGTATTTCTTTAGTAAATCACCAAACGGCTGCTACTCCTGCTTTTACTCCATGAGTCATGGAGTAAAGGCTTGGTAAATCAGCCCCACTATATCACAGGTGCACAGGTGGTGTGGCAGGTGTACTGCTGTTGAAATACCTATAGATTACAAACTGCCACTATAGCTGAACAAAATTCCTAAACTATATGAAGCACAGCAGATGTCACAGGAATAGAGGGCCAAATTCTCAAAAACCTGTGTAAATTTAGGATTATCTAACTTATGTCATTTAAGTTACGGCGCCCTAAGTTGGTGTCGTAAGTACCGTATTCTCAGTGCATTTGCGCACAAAATTGCGCCATCCTTAACTTAAGTTTCAATGCGTAAGGCGTGGTTATGGCAAGTGGGAATGAAGTGGGCTTGCTTCATTGTAATGAGCCGTGACCCCATGCAAATGAAGTGCCGGCCGTACTGCGCATGCGCGCACGAATCTGGACCTCACTGCGCATGTGCAGAACTTTGGTCAGCGCAATCAGTGAGATAGGTAAAAGGCCAAGCGTACTTAGTTTGAAGATCGCCCTGTGTCTAAATAGCCCCAGTCAAACAGACTTCTATTGCAAAAGTATTTCCCTGTGTTCCCTTCCTAAAGCAAGTTGCTTCTGCTTTGAACGTTTGTCAGTGTTTGTTGGTAAGATTTGTTTGTGAGAAAAGTGTTTGTGGAGTTGGAGGGTATAGTTGGTGTTTGTTTTTGCTAATTTGTTCTTTGTTTTGATTTTTTGCCTGTTTGTTTTTGATAAGTGTTTGTTTTTTGGTGTGTGATTGTTTTTTGTTTTCCTTTTTTGCCTGTTTGTTTTTGAATTTATAGTAGCTGTCTGTATATTTTTTATTTTTGCTTGTTTTTATTTTATTTATTGTGTGTGTGTATTGTTGTTTGTTTTTTGGGTGAGTTCCCTGTTGCTGGGTGTTGTCTGTCATGGCTCCCAAGCGCAGGAAGCTAAATTTTACAGTGGCAGAGAAGCATATACTTGCTCAGGGCGTCATTAAATATGGGCGATTTCTCCATGGCCCTGAGAGCCACAACACCACCCCGGCCAGGAGGAAGGAGATCCTTCAAAAGATCACAGATCGGATCAATGCGGCGGGGGGGGGGGGGGGAGACCAGGACCATCGCTGGAGTTCAAAAAAAAATTAATGACTTGAGGAGCGTGTCCCGGAACAAGCTGGCAACGCTGCATGCCCATACCAGGGGCACTGGAGGAGGGGGACCCTGCCCAGTCAGGATGAGTGAGGAGGAATGGGCAGTGGCCCAGTGTTTCCACCCACAGCAGGTGGTGGGCCTGCCTGGCTTTGACAATGATCCTCTTATGAGGACAGGTAATTTTTTGGAATTTCTATCTGGTGATTAGCATGTGTGGGTGGGGGAAGGGAAGATGTGCCAAGTGTGTGGATCCAACAACCTGTGATTGTTTTGTGTCCTCCCCAGATGGCCAGGAGGTGGCAGCCCCATCAGCCCAGGAGGTGGCAGCCCCATCAGCCCAGGAGGTTGCAGCCCCATCAGCCCAGGAGGTTGCAGCCCCATCAGCCCAGGAGGTTGCAGCCCCATCAGCCCAGGAGGTTGCAGCCCCATCAGCCCAGGAGGTTGCAGCCCCATCAGCCCAGGAGGTGGCAGCCCCATCAGGTCAGGAGGTTGCTGGCCCATCAGGGCAGGCTGCTGCACCACCCCCAAGACAGGCTGATGCAGAGTCCCAAGAAGGGCAAGATTCGCCATGGGAGGGGAGTGCCCACAACTCCCCTAATTTGGATGTTGAGTGGGAGGAGGATGAGGGGGAGGAAGATGACAATATTGTGATTGGGCAGGAAATAATGATGGGCCAAGATATGACCTTTGAGTCATCCCCTGAGGGAACCCCACAGGCGCCCAGCAGTCAGGCCACCATCATGGGTCGCCCCTTCCAACCCTCCTCCAACATGCAGCAGCACCCATGGCTCACTCCAACTCCTCCTCCAAGGCCACAAGCCTCAGGGGCAAGTAGGAGGCCGACCCCGGAAAACAGGGGGGGGTTGGTGCGTCTGCCGGTCAGTCTGTTGAGGGACAATGTCCGGCAGACCCGCAGTCTGTCTGCAATCCAAAAAACAATGACCAAGGTGGAGCGCAGCCTGGGTGCAATGAGGGAGTCACTGGGTGACGTGGCCACCAACTCCGTGGGGGTCATCACCTGTTTGTGGGACCTGAGGAATGCCACAACAGGCGTGGCCCAGGAGGTGACTGCCCTCACCCAGGCTGTGCAGGCCAATACCCGGGCTGTGCAGGCCAATACGGCTGACATTACTTCCTGTCTGACAAGGATAGCCGTTGCCTTGGAGGGAAGGCCAGCAGGAGGACAGACACCAGGGGAGGCTCCTTCTTCCCCTGCACAGACCCCCCCCCCCCTGAAAATACTCCCTCCCCTGCACAGACCCCCCCCCCTGAAAATACTCCCTCCCCTGCACAGACCCCCCCTGAAAATACTCCCTCCCCTGCACAGACCCCCCCCCTGAAAATACTCCCTCCCCTGCACAGACCCCCCCCGTGAAGATCCCCCAGTCGGCCGTGCCCGTGCCCGTGCCCGTGGCCGTGGGCAGCCCAGAAGGAGCACTCGGCAACATCCTTAATTTGCAGGGGTACTTTTGATTATTTTTTTTTGCTACTGTACTTATGATTTGGTTTATGTGTGTGAATGATGTGTGAATGTGGGGGGGTGGCATTCTTGAAAACATAAGGGTGTCACCCTCAGTTTTGGTGGAGTATGGATCCCCAGGACCAGGGAGAAGTCATCCTAGGTTCCTGAATGGTGTATGAATGCACAGTGACATAATTGGAGCCGTGGCGAGGCGTTACTGCTCCCAAGTACCAAAGGGGGGGGGGTACTTGGATCTAATCCAATTCGATGTGCATGTGATGTGTCTGTGCTAGGGACCACAGTGACGTGCATTCATGCATTCTCATTGTGAGATAATTAATGTGCGTTTTGTTCCAAAAAAAAAACATTCTCATTGTCATATAAGTAATGTGCATTTAATTTGCAAATAAAATATTTAAAGGTCACATAATCTCTGTGATTTATTCTGGGCAAAGCAAAAAAAAAAAGATAATTAGGGTCCATTTACTGGGCAAAGATGCCTTCAGCCAGTTGTCTCCTTATTACCTGGCCCTCTGCAGCCCGGGTAGAGGGGTTTGGGGGGGGGGATTGCCTGGGTGGGGGGTTAGGTCAGGACATATCTCAACATCCAGGCCCCTTCTCAAAGCAAAATTGTGGAGGATGCAACATGCCCCAATAATTTGGCAGACAAACTCTGGGGAATACAAGAGTGTACCCCCAGTCTTGTCAAGGCATCTAAATATGGACTTGAGAAGGCCAAATGTCCACTCTACTATTGCCCGGGTCTGGATGTGCACCTCGTTGAATTTCCGTTCTCCGGGTGTTTGGGGGTTCCTAAAGGGGGTCATCAGGTGGGGTCCCAAGGCATATCCTGAGTCACCTGTAAGGGAAAAGACAGGAGGATATTAGTCATGCATGTGCCCCTTGTGATGTCTGCATCATGGGGGGGGGGCATACCTGACACCAATGTCACTCACCAATCAGCCAGCTGTCCCCATACACATTCTGCTCCAAGTCTTGGTAGACCTTGGTCTGCCGTAGGATGTAGCTATCGTGGCACGACCCCGGAAACTTGGCACAAACGTGCCAGATGAGGCCATGTGCATCTACGATCACCTGGACATTGATCGAATGCCAGCCTTTCCTATTTCTGAACAGGTGTTCAGTATCATGGGGGGGCTGTAGTGCCACATGGGTGCAGTCTATCGCCCCAATGGTCCTTGGAAAGCCAGCAATGTTATAAAAGTCTGTCATGGCTTGCACACGCTGGTCCTCCTGGGTGGGCATGACAAACTGGTTGGTCATGCGCCGCAGTATGGCAGGGACCACCTGATGGACACATTTGCTCATTGATGACTGCACCATCCCAGCCACACCTCCAGATGCACGCTGGAATGAGCCACTCGCTAAAAAATGGAGGGTTACCATCACTTTTTCGAGAGGTGTCAGGGCATGGGAACGTAGGGTTGGGGTGATAAGATCCTCATGAAGAAGTTGGGTGATCTCCAGGATGGCCTCCCTATCAAAACGGTAGTTGCCAATCACCTCATAATCTGGCATTTGCCAAATATCACGCCGTGGATGATAAACTCGCGCCTGTGCCCTCATCCTCCTCCTCTGTGCCCTCCACTTGCTGCCTGTAAGGCAGCAAGTGCCGTCACAATCATAGCTGGTCCTGGCATTTTTCCAAAACTAACCTTCACAACTATAGCTCTAAGCTCTAGTCACTACCTACAGCAAACCCTTCCACAGCATGTGTAAAATTAGGGCTGGTTTTATAATGTGGAAATTTAGTCAGAAAAACTAACAGGTGCGCACAGGGCGGAAAATACGGCACACACACTTAATTCTGAGAATCGCCCTAACTCCCTCATTTGCATCTTTGCCTATCAAAAACAGCGGCGAGCCTAGCGTAATTTGCGCCCGGGGATGCGCAGGTGTAACTAATTTAAGTACGGCTGAAAATACGGAAATGTTTGCTTAAGTCGTTTTGACGATCGTGCGCAAATATACGCGCCGTGTAAATTTAGAAAACTGGAGTTAAGTCTGCGTATCTCTTTTGAGAATTTGGCCCAGAGTGCTTGTTGATATTTCTGGAGCAACATACACCTAAAACTCTCCCTAAGCAGATTCAGCAGCCTTTCCCTCACATAAGTGAAGCAGTGACAACGAGCCAGATGCCATAAGTTGATTCTGATATCAAAGAAATAAAGTGTGCTTCTTGATATTTCTGCAGCAGTATAACAGCATAGACCTAACACTTTCCCTGAGCAGATTCAGCAACCTTTCCCTCACATAAGTGAAATACAGTGAAAACGAGACAGATACACCTAAGACTTTCCCTAAGCAGCAGATTCCAGCAGCCTTTCCCTACCTAGAGTGAAGCAAAGTGACGATCTGTGCTGTGTGCCTCTATCTAATATAGAGGCACGTCACATGATGGGTCACATGCTGCACTGGCCAATCACAGCCATGCCATAAGTAGGCATGGCTGTGATCAGTTCCCAGTCACAGTAGTAACACGAATGGCGATTGGCTGCCGTGCAGCGCGCCAAAACATACCCGAACTCCGAACCCGGACTTTTTCCAACTATTCGGGTTCGGGTTCGCTCAACCCTAATCATGATCTTTTCTAAAAAAAAAAAAAATGTTGGTTATCTGAAGTCTAATCATAGCAGGTACACAGTCTAGCAAGATATCAATTTTTTCCCCAAATATAGACATTTTAGCGCACCTACTGCATATTGCACACCCTAAATTATATGAAATTCTGCTCAATAATTAGCCATTTGCAAAAGATGTTCTCAGTTCTTTTAACATAACACATTACGTTTCATGCTCAGTAGGTGTGAGCACAGATGACCTTTGAGTAGTCCTTGTATATACATGTGAAGGTTCTGCTTCACTGCCTTTCACAGACAAACACACAATGTTCCAAGTCTCCCATCATTAAACACACACAGTTTGATTTCCTGGTAAATCACAAAGGCTTCAGCGCTATTCATCTGGCATAATACTGTAAAACATGGGGCTACATATAAAAAACATTCTAGGGCCTCTCCAAATTTAATCAGGCAGCCACCTATACCATCTATGACAGCTGCCACATCTGCCTGTTTCCAGCTGGATCAGGTGACAATCCCATGTCGATGGTTGCAGAGTAGCCTGACACCAACGAGCCAAGATCTTTCATAGGGAATATTGATTGGCCGAGTTGAGTCCCAATTGTTATTTATTTTTTTCCTTACCGACAGCGTTTGCCTTTGACACTAACCTCTACCTGGAGACTTCTTCATATTGACTATTGATCGAGCTAGATTGGCTGACCTTGCATGTTAGAGAAGCATTTTGAAGTGCTCTGAAAATTTGCTGCCTTGCAGGTACAATCCTTCCACCCTCATATGTCTGTGAACAGCTAATATTATGCCAGGTGCCTAAAAATTAAATATCATTTTGGCTTTTTATATAGATAATTTTGCTATATTCATGCTGCTGTTCACTAGTCCTCTGAGGCCCCCATTGAAACCTAAGCGATTTAAAGTGTGGTTTTAAGATTCACCAGAAGCCTGCAACGCTCCACACTAGGATTTCCATTATATTCAATGGTGCCCGTTCAAACCTTAGTATAGTGTTGCTTGAAGCTCATTGCTGAAAAAAATACATTAGGTTCTTTTAGAGCAGAGTCGTGTATTTTGACCCTAATACATTGAGGGCATCTTATAATAGCCACTTGACGACCATTGACGTATCGGTACTTCGCTGGACTTCAAGTGGTTATACCAGGACCATGTCTGCAGCTGCAGGCGGCATCCCAGTGCCGTTTTTTAGAGCCAACGGTCGTCTCTTTTGCAAAAGCAATCCTAGCGGGTAACTAGCCACTGGATTGATTTTAAAAGAAGCCAAGGGACCTTCCATGGTTTCATCGGGCGTTGAACTTACAACCGGAAGTGACCTTATATCACGTCTGGTTTACCCGGATTTAAACAGTGACGTTTTTTTATTTATTTTTTTGACAAGAAAAAACAGTACCGTTTTTAAAAATGAAAAGCATTTGATCACACCATCTTGGTGTGATCAAATGCTTCTAAGGGCAGAAGAGGGAACTGGGGTCTTATAGAGCAGAGAAGTGTCTCTCAACCTCATTCCTCCAGTACCCCCCCCAACAGGCCATGTTTTTGGAATTTCTCTTAGATGAAATAGCTGTCCAAAATACCAAGCCACTGGGCTAGATTCAGAAAGAATTTACGTTGGCGTATCTATTGATACGCTGCGTAAATTCAAATCTGCGCCGGCGTATCTTCTTTTCTGTATTCAGAAAGCAAGATACTCCGAAATTAGGCTAAGATCCGACTGGCGTAAGTCTCTTACGCCGTCGTATCTTAGTTACATATTTATGCTGGCCGCTAGGTGGCGCTTCCATCCATTTACGCGAGGAACATGCTAATTAGGTAGATACGCCGATTCAGAAACGTACGTCCGCCCGGCGCATTTTTTTACATTGTTTACGTTAGGCTTTTTCCGGCGTAAAGTTACCCCTGCTATATGAGGCGTATCCTATGTAAAGTATGGACGTCGTTCCCGCGTCAAATTTTAAACATTTTACGTCGTTTGTGTAAGTCGTTCGCGAATATGGGTTGTACGTAAGTTACGTTCACATCTAAAGCATTGACGATTTGCGGCGTAATTTCGAGCATGCGCACTGGGATTCTTTCACGAACGGCGCATGCGCGTTCGTAAAAAACATCAAATACGTGGGGTCACAATTAATTTAAATAAAACACGCCCACATCATCCACATTTGAATTAGGCAGGCTTATGCCGGACCACATGCGCTACGCCGCCGTAACTTAGGGCGCAAGTTCTTTATGAATACGGAACTTGCGCCCTAAGTTACGGCGGCGTAACATATCTGAGATACGTTACGCCAGCAGAAAATTACGCCAGGCTATCTGAATCTAGCCCATTGACTCTAATTTAAAGCACCTGTGCAAGATAAAGAAAAACCTGCAAACATGGCATGTTGGGGGTACTTGAGGACAGGTTTGAGAACGACTGGAGTAGAGTACCTGGCACATGTCTATTGTTGTCACAAGGGATGTTTACATTCCTTTGTGACAGCAATAAAAGTGACAGTATAAAAATAATAAATACATAAATAAATAAACAATTAATTAAAAATGTAATTAAATTTAAAGTGCCCCTGTCTACCTGTGCTCGCACGCAAAGGCGAAATCACACGCCGGTCCCGCACGCAAACAGTGATCATCCTACACATGTGAGGTATCACCATGAATGCCAGATCACAGGCAGTAATTCTAGCACCAGACCTCCTGTGCAAATCTACTCAATGGTAACTTGTAAAGGCTTTTAAAGCATCGCCTCAAATAGTAATATCTACGTTGTTTGCCGCCGTTGCACGGGCGTACACAATTTTAAAGCATGGTATCTTTTTACTCAGCTTAACAACATATTTTATATTTTACCCAAATGTTTGATTTTTTTTTTGATTTTTTTGCATTTAAATTCCAAAATAGTGTTCTTTTTTCAAAACAATTGCAAAACCGCTGCACAAATACCGCCTGACATAAAAGAAAAATGCAGCACTCACCAATTTAGTCTCTAGGGCCTCTGCTGTAAAAATATATATAGGCCCGGATTCAGCAAAGAATTACGCCGGCGTATCCATAGATACGCCGCGTAATTTCAAAGCTGCGCAGGCGTATCTACTTTCTATATTCAGAAAGCTAGATCCGCCGACATTAGCCTAAGATACGACTGGCATAAGTCTCTTACGCCGTCATATCTTAGGGTGCATTCTGACGCTGGCCGCAAGGTGGCGCTCCCGTCGTTTTCGGCGGAGAGTATGCAAATTACCTAGATACGCCGATTCACAAACGTACGTGCGCCCGGCGTTCGTTTTTTACGTTGTTTGCGTAAGGCTTTTTTGGCGTAACGTTGTGCCTGCTTCTATGAGGCGCACTCAATGTTAAGTATAAACGTCGTTCCCGCTTCGATTTTTTAATTTTTTACGTCGATTGAGTAAGTCGTTCGCGAATAGGGCTGGACGTAATTTACGTTCAAGTCGAAACCAATGACGTCCTTGCAACGTCATTTGGAGCAATGCACACTGAGATATGTACACGGACGGCGCATGCGCACAAAACGTCAATCACGCTGGCCCCATTTACGCTACGCCGCCGCAACTTACGGAGCAAGTGCTTTGTGAATACTGCACTTGCTCCTGTAACTTGCGGCGGCGTAGCGTAAATACGATATGCTGCACCGCCGTTAGATTGCGCGCCCCTACCTGAATCTAGCTTATAATGTTCTGGGGTTCTAAGAAATGTTCTAGCAACAAATATCGATTGTTACATGTGAACAAAAAGTGCCAGAAAAGGCCTGCTCTTAAAGCGGATAATGTAAAAACATGCATAATGTGGGTTTTCCCACTCGTTCTTGCCTAGTAACTAACTTTCCATTTCCAATCATTTTAAAATATTCCTTAATTTTGAAATGTGCTTAAAAAATACTTGTACAAACGCTCAGAAAGAAGCCCAAAAAATGACTGAAGATGCTCGGCTCAGTTGTGAATGGAGCCTTAATATAATTCTACTTTGCTTCGCTTAAAAGGTAAAGTAGGTAAAATGCTGTTGTATTTTTTTGTCTGATTAGGTTGCTTTGTGCAGCAGCTCAATATCACCTGGCCTCCAGTTTTTAACCCCCCCCCTCATCCTCCCCTTCCGATCATGGCAATGACTAGTACCAACCATTTATTGGACAAGAACATCTGTACTTGTTTTCATTGTAGTGTTCCTTGGTACAGAAACAATTTAATTATGTGAAGCTAATGAGGGGAAATATCATGAGCAGTATTAAAAAATATTATTTTACCAGAAGAGCAGTCCACATGCTGGATATGGATATCACAAATTAATAAACTTCAAATCAATTCAATTCAGATTAATTTAATTCTGTGCCGTGCTTATCTTGCAATTTCATACAGTACGCTGTTGTTGATTTTCTGTGCTTTTGCATGGCTGCATATGGGAAATTTTTAACCACCTCAATACCGGGCACTTTCGCCCCCTTCCTTCCCACATTAATTTTCAGCATTCAGCGATCTCGCATTTTCAATGACAATTGCGCGGTCATGCAACACTGTACCCAAATTAAGTTTTTATCATTTTGTTCACACAAATAGAGCTTTCTTTTGGTGGTATTTATTCACGACTCAGTTTAATTTTTTTTTGCAATATAAGCGGAAAAAGAGCGGAAATTTGGAAATCAAACAATATTTTCTTTATTCTATTTTAAAATAAATCCAATTAAATCTAATGTTGTCATAAATTTAAGCCAAAATGTATTTTACTACATGTTTTTGGTAAAAAAAAAATCCTGTTAAGGGCTCTTTCACATGGAGCGGACCGTTTCTGGGTCCGCTCCGTGTGTCTCCGTTGGCTCAGCGGGGATCTCCGCTGAGCTGTCGGCGGATAGGGCGGTCCCCGCACACAGTGCAGGGACCGCCCTGTCTCAGCTCCGCTCTGCCCTATGGGGAACCGGATGCAGACGGACTGTCTGTCCGTCTGCATCAGTTCCGTTCCGCCGGACGGAAGAAAAATAGGGTTTTTTTCCGTCCGAAAACCGGATCCCGACGGACGCGGACGCATCCGCTAACGGACGCGATCCCATAGGGATGTATTACAAGTCCGTTAACGGACTTGTAATAACGGACAGGCGGAGCGGACGTCTGAAAGGGGCCTTAGTGTATAATAATTGGTTCGTGTGATCACAGCCATATTTACGCAAATGATCATGTACAGATGTGCGCAGGTGATCACGGACATATGTGTGCAAATGGTCATTGGGACATGTGATTTTACTGTTACATATGTGGAGGACAGGTGCTTTTACTATGTGGGGACATGTGTTTTGGGGACATGTGCGTTTACTTTGTGTGTTTTACATTGTGGGGACACTAGACTGGTGATCATTGAGTAAAAAGCTGTAAAAAAAACAGCTCATACTCACTGATCACCAGCCGGCTGCAGCGATCCGCTCTCCTCACCGAAGACTTCTGTGTGAGTAGAGGAGAGACGATCGCCTAGCAACCAGCTCTCTGTTTACATCACATGATGGCCGTGATTGGACACGGCCGTCAAGTGATCAGGAGGGCCAATCACAGAGCCCTCCTGCCGATCTGAGGCACCCAATTCTAAAATGTAAAACTATTCTAATGGTTTTACATAATGCAGCACCCTCCACACATGTAGGACTCCAAACGTTAGAGGTGCTTTATTCTTCTAAAGCAAATACACTTTTGCAAACAGTACTGACTAGTATTAAAATGTTTCTCTCCTCATTTATTTTTTCCCATCAGTCAGCAAATTTAACCCCAGTTATGAGGGTCAAGTGACCGACATCGTCCTTATCAACTGATGATGTAATTGGTTGTTAGGATGCTAATGGCTAGTAGGTCCTAATGGTGGAACATAAAAACCTGTGTCTTTGTGTAGCTATAAGGCTGCATTCACACCTGAGCGTAGGGCGTTCGGTCGTTTTTTCGGGCGTTTTTTTTCGCGCGTATTCATGCTTATTTGCGCGTTTGCATACAGCGTCGTGCGACGTTTTTGTACTTCGGCGTTTCTTATTTTAGCCAATAGGAAAAATTATCATCTTTTCATCACTTGTTGCTATGTTGGTAGATTTTTTTTAATCTTCTGCATGGGCGACAAGTTCTATTGATTAAAGCGACGAAACGCCCATAGCAAACGCCTGTTGTCGCGCGATACGCTCAATACGCGCGTTTCCCATTACTTTCTATGGGGAAAAAAAAACGCTCAAACGCCTCTGTCGCTCGATTCGCGCGACAAAAAAAGGTCCGGGACTTGTTTGAGCTTCGCGCGACAGGCGTTTGGGCGTTCAGGCGTTCAGGTGTGAACAGTCACCATAGGGAATAATGTTAATTCTCCCCTCTGGCGTTTGTGAGCAGTGCGCTTCAGGCGTAAAAACGCCTAGGTGTGAATGGGGCCTTAGGCAGGCTTCATCCACTTGCTGTCTTGTATACAGTTTTTAGGCAATCAAGATTTGAAGAGACATCAAGGCACCCCAGTTGAAAAAGACTGGACTAGGGTGATGTTTTAGCCTACACCTGCAGCATCCTGGGACACCCACGTCACATATTCCAAGAGGCAAAAGTTTTATTCAACAAACAACGTTTGCGTGATCTCTTTGACAACATGGCAAGAAGATCTGGTGCCCCAACATCAGGTGGCAGGCTGCAAGAACCAGGAACAGACAGCCAGCTCCTGACGAAAAAAGGAAGACAGCAGTGTGGTTTTGGTACTTCTATGAAAGGCCTATCAAAGGCTTGACCCGCCCCCCGGTTCCCGGAATTTGCAGAGGCAAATTACACCGTGCCTCCAGTCAGAGGCGGCTCTAGGCTTTGTGAGGCCTTAGGCAAAATTTAGACATGAAGCCCCACTCACGCCCATAATGGATAAAAGAAATTCAAGCAAGTAAAAATGGCTGCAGAAAGATGTATGGATCTAGCACACAGACGATCAGCACCACTTCCAGGGCACCCATCAGACATATGCAGCCAATACAACATCTGGGACCCAGCAAGGTGACAACCTCTAGGATTTTCCCCTGTGCCCTGGGAGAATGGGAAGGGGGTGTCACTGAATCAATCCACATACACAGAGGAAGGAGAGTGGGGGGGATCCCAGTGAAGGAAGGCAGGGAGAGAGAGGAAGAGGGAGAGAGGGAGGGAGAGAGAGAAGGAGGAAGAGAGAGAGAGGGGGAGAGGGAGAGCGAGAGAGAGGGGAGAGAGGGGGAGGGAGAGAGAGAGGCGGGGGAGAGAGAGAGAAGGGGGGAGAGAGAGGAGGGAGAGAGAGAGGGGGAGGAGGGAGGGGGAGAGGAAGACAGAGAGGGAGCGAGAGGAAGAGAGTGTGAGGGAGAGAGGGGAGAGGGAGTGAGAGAGAGGGAGGGAGGGGAGATAGAGGGGAGAGATAAAGGGGAGAGATGAAGGGGAGAGAGGGAAAGGGAGGGGGGAGAGAGGGAAAGGGAGGGGGAGAGAGGGAAAGGGAGGGGGGAGAGAGGGATCTCTAGCCCCGTCCCTGTCTGCAGCCCCTCCTGTGTACCAGTCTGCAGTGCCTGTCTGTGGGAAGCTGTGTGTGATGCTTGGTATGGTACCTTTCATGACAGCAGGATGTTCATGACGGGCAGTAGCAGGCAGGGTCTGTTCTCAATCTGGGTGGGGACAGCGTCCTGCTCCTTCCAGAGGATCTGTTTGTTGTGAGATGGAATGGTCCCTGGTCATCTTTACCTTCCACCTGTCAACTTTTTCCAGCCCCAGTCAGCCTGTCCTCCAGCCCTGGGAGGTCTTTAGAGCTCTTCTCCCTCCAGAACTATGGATCCTTGCAAGCCTCGCTGCTCAATTTGCCCGCCAGGCCCGGACTTGGACAGAAAATAGACTGAGCAGCCCATGATAGCGGTGCCTTCCTTGCTACCCAGCCTGAGACCCCTGCAGCAGCCGGAGTGAAAAGAGGGGGAAACCTAGCAGAGCTGCTAGGGGATGAGGGGGCCAGAAAAGAGAACAGGGGTGGTGGAGAGCACAGGAGTGAGGCTGAGAGCAGCAGGGGGGGGGGGGTGAGAGTGTGGAGGGCAAGAGCACTGGGGGAATGGAGAGCAGTGGGGTGCACTGGTGGGAGTGGAGAGCCTGGCGGGTGCAGAGAGAATGGGGAGGTGATGGAGAGCATAAGGGCCAGAGAGTATCGGGGGAGCTGGATAGCACAATGTGGTGGAGAGCATGGGGGGAGCCAGGGAGCACAGGGGGGGGTGTAGTTGTAAAGCACTGGGGGGGGAGCTGGATAGCATAGTGGGGTGGAGAGCATGGGGGGGGGAGCCAGGGAGAAAAGTGGGGGCTGGAAAGCACAAGGGGGGAGCTGGAGAGCACTGTGGGGGGAAGCTGGAGAGCACAGGGCAAGTTGAAAGCACAGGGGGAGACAGGGAGCGCCGCGGGGCAGAAAGCACCTGGGGAGAACTGGACAGCATAGGGGGCAGAGAGCACTGGGGGTGCAGGTAGAACTGGAAGGGGTTAGGGAGCATGTGGGGAGCAGAGAGCTCTGGGGGGCTGGAGAGCAATGTTGGGGGAGCCAGGGAGCACGGGGGTTGAAAAGCAGTGGGGGGAGTATGGGGCGGAGAGACAGGGAGGACCAGAGAGCACTGTGGCGGGGATATCAGTGTGGTGGAGCCAGGGAGCGCAGAGCACTGGGGGGGAGGTGAAGAGCTATGGGGGGATGACGACTGGACAACACAGGGGGGGGAAGCCAGGGAGCACAGAGGGGACCAGAGAGCACTGCGGGGGAGCTGAGGAGCAGTGGGGGGGACTAGACAGCACAGTGGGGGTAGCATGGGGGAGCACAGAGAGGAGCAGAGAGCACTGTGGGGGAGCCAGGGAGCACAGGGGGAGGGGGACTGGACAGTACAGTGAGGGGGACTGGGCAGCACAGTGGGAAAGCCAGGGAGCACGGGGGCCAGAGAGCACTGGGGAGGAGCCAGGGAGCAGAGGGGGTATACAGGGAGAACTGGGAGGAACTAGGGAGCACATTGCCTGCTGCAGCCTGGCCGACCGCCCAGAAAGAAAGTGAGTGCCCGGCTGTGCCGCCCTCCTGTGTGCTTGGATAGGAGGAGCGGCGGGGACAGCTGCACATGGAGGAATTGATCTTTCCATATTCCTCCTGCAGCTGCTGAATGACCGCTTCTTCTGTGGGCGTTCATTGGCTGCAGAAAAAATATGGAAACATCAAATTCCTCCATATGCAGCTGTCTCCGCCGTTCCTCCTATCCAGGCACACAGGAGGGTGGCACAGCCAGGCTGCAACAGGTGCCAGGATGGGATGCATCCACCGGAGCTCCACCTATCCAGGAACACAGGAGGAGGGCGCCACGGCCGGGCAATCACATTTTTGCTCGGCGGTCGGCCAGGCTGCAGAAGGCGCTGGGAGGGGATCCATCCACCAGAGCTCATCCGAGTCCTTCCCCTTCGCAGACTGTCATAGGGCAGGGATAGTTTGCGCCGCCTTGCCCGACTCCTGACCCGAATAGTTAGCCGGTCAGACACGGAGAGGGCAGGTGATCGGCGCAAGCTGAAGGAGCAGCTCAGCTGCTTTATGTGCCCTAAGCCTGTTGGTCAGTCCAGTGATGAGCAGAGGCAAATTAGGCGGCCGCGAGGCCCCTGTGAGTGCCCCCAGTGCCTCCCGAGATGCATGACATGCAGTCTCATTCAGCAAAGAGGAGGGGAGAGCGCCGAGTGGCGCCTGCACCCAGAAGAGCCATCCCCCTAACCATACATCCGGTCCCCTAATTTACATGCAGGGTGCCAGACACATGGATTCCAATGGGTTTTTTTTTGGAAGCATGTGATTAGAGCCAGAGAATAGGGATGAACTTTGATATCTTGTCGAAATCGTGTTCGACTCAAACATTGTCTGTTCGCCGAACAGCGAACAATTTGGGGTGTTCGCGGCAAATTCGAAAAGCTGCAGAACACCCTGGAAAAGTCTATGGGAGAAATCTACAGTGCTAATTTTAAAGGCTTATATGCAAGTTATTGTCATGAAAAATGTTTGGGGACCTGGGTCCTGCCCCAGGGGACATGTATCAATGCAAAAAAAGTTTTAAAAAAAACTGACGTTTTTTCGGGAGCAGTGAATTTAATAATGCTTAAAGTGAAACAATAAAAGTAAAATATTCCTTTAAATTTCGTACCTAGGGGGGTGTCTAGTATGCCTGTAAAGCAGCGCTTGTTTCCCGTGCTTAGAACTGTCCCTGCACAAAGTGTCATTTCTGAAGGATAAAAAGCCATTTAAAATCACTGCTCCTGAAAAGACTGCAGTTTTTAAAACTTTTTTTGCATTGATACATGTCCCCAGGGGCAGGACCAAGGTCCCCAAACAATTTTTAGGACAATAACTTGCATATTAGCCTTTAAAATTAGCACTTTAGATTTCAAACGTTCGAGTCCCATAGACTTCAATGGGGTTCTAAAGTTCACACAAACATTTGGTCTCTTCGCAGGTTCTGGTGCGAACCGAACAGGGGGTGAACCAGAGAATGAATTTTCACTATTGTCACACTGATTCTCCTCCCTGCCATTTGGGAAGCAGGTCTTGAGACCCGTTTCCTGACTGGACGAAAGGAGAAGCGGTCTTATTGGGCGAGGAGGAGATGCACAGCCGCCGTGATGCAGGGGAAGCCGCCACTTGTTGTCGGGAGAGAAGCGCTGCCTGCACCATAGATATGGTAAGTGCAGGGCTTGTAACGCGACCAATCAACCGGGGGGTAGGAATGCACCCACAGCCCCCCCAAAAAAACACCAGCTGCCACTTTCCGGCAACATGGCATCTCCGGACTCATGCCACCGATGCAGAGAAAAGTAACCCAGCGGCTCAACGCTGGACCTGCTGGCTAGGTGAGTATGCTTACTATACTGAAGCATGTCAAGGGTAAGCAGCGAAATAAAGCTCCCAATTTTATCTACCTATGCAGTGCAAAAACACTGTGCCTGCTGCACTGCATGGGTTAACTGCTCCTTTTTGTCTAGGGGATTGGAGAGCAAAGATATACCTAATCCTCAGATCCTCCCAGTACAAAACCGGTCCCTGTGGGCACCTGCCATTAACACCCCGGTGCGGTCTGATCGTGATCTCATATGATCAACCAGCTGTTCCCTATACATACCCCATATACCCCACAAGAGAACTTGAATTTCAACAGGAGGAAAAATAAGATCCACCGCACCCAGATAACATATCAATGCTTAACTATACATACATTTTTTTTAACATTAGAAAAGGGGGATGTAAAATGCAAAGAGCAAGACGTATATAATGCTTGAATCTTGCAGATGCCCATTTATTTAAACACTGTATGCAAGCCTGATGCATTCCCAATGTAACATCTGCATATCCTGCACCATCAAGGGGTGAGCACCTGGGCATTTACCTCCAATATAGAGTGTGGAGGCTACCCTTTGGTTTAAAGTAAACTTAATATACATGTCCACATGTTGAATCCTCTCCTGTTCATCCCTGGCATCCCTTTAACTGGGATATTATGCCCAGGGATAGGGGGTCTCTCTGATCATGTGTGTAGCACTCTCTACTTAGGTAGGTGCTAGAGTTAGGATTTTTGGTGAATGCAGGTAAATTTAAGCAGGCCTGTATGTATTGATCTGTGTGGGCTGGGAGTGGCTCAGTGCAGCATCTGTGACTCATCACTCCACGTTTACCCCCTCTTTTTTCTAAAGAATTCTAGAAGAAGAGGAGCCGAAGTGTGGAAGAGCAGTCTGGGATGTTTCAGGGAGCCCTGACCAATCCCCAACTGGGATTGGCAGGGGGCAGGCCTCCTTATATACCCAGAGTCAGCCCAGCTGGGGAGGAGTTGTCGGGTGGAAGAACTGAGGATGGAGTACTAGGCTGCCAGGGCCTTTGAGGGAGCTCCCCAGTCTGGGGGGGTGACCTTGGGCCTGGGACACGGGTGCAGGACGGATCCTTTCAAGAATACGTGGAGGATCTGAACAGGAGGCACAGAGAGGAATCAGAGAGGACAGGAGGAGCTAGTACTGCCGGGCAAGTCTTCAGGAGGGAGCCTCCGGTTTGTAGCCAGGAGGGCTGGTGAGTGACATGGGCAGTCGGGAGGACTGGAGAGGCATACCAGAAAGGGCTGAAAGGAAACAGTCAGAGCTAGGTGTGGAGCCAGTAAGGATTGCAATGTCACAGGCAGTAAACTCGGGCAGCTGCAGCCAGGAAGGCTGGCAAGGCCTGAAGAAGACTTACTGGGAGCAGTAGTTCGCTATAGGACAGCTAGCACTACAAGACTTACTATTTTTAATGTTGCTACATTACCACTTACGGACCGCCCGCCATCGTTATACGTCGGGACTTTGAAGAGGAATATCGTTATGGCAGCAGATGGCTGCCATAACCCCGGTATCCTTTTCTTTAGTGGGCGGTCCGCTTTCAGATAAAGATGCCCTCCACCACTTACCAGAACAGTTGGTATCGGCGGAGGCGATCAGATCCTTCTCGGTCTGTGGTATGGAGCTGACTGAGGAGGAAGATGGCCCCCGCTTGGCTCCATACCATTGCAGGGCAGAAGTCACACCAAAATGTCACTTCCGCCCATAGCTCTTAGGCCTCGTATACACGATAGGTTAACCAGAAGACAACGGTCTGATGGACCGTTTTCATCGTTCAAAACCGATCGTGTGTGGGCACCATGGGTTATTTAACCATCAGTTAAAAAAAAAAAACTTGCTTTAAATTTAACCGATAAATATACCTAACCGATGGGAAAAAAACGATCATTAGTAGGCACGACCATCAGTTAAAAATCCAGGCATGCGAAGAATCAAGTCGACGCATGCTTGGAAGCACTGAACTTCGTTTTTTTTCAGCACGTCGTGTTTTACGTCACCGCGTTCTGACACGATCGTTTTTTTAACCAATGGTGTGTAGGCGCGACGGACCATCAGTCAGCTTTATCGGTTAACCGACGACAACGGTCCATCAGACCGTTCTCATCGGATGGACTGATCGTGTGTACGAGGCTTCAAAGTAACATTAATTTATTTTTTCAAACAACATTTTTTTATTAACCACTTAAGGACCTCCTCATGCAGATATACGTCCTTTTTTTAAAGATGGATATCTTGGTAACGGCAGCAGCTGCTGCCACAACCGATATATCCATCTTTAGCGTGAGTGGTCCTGTAAGCGATAACGGTGGTCTCCGCGGCGGATTCGCCGCGAGATCACCGTTATCGGCGGCGGGAGAGGGGCCCTCCCTCCTGCCGCTCTCCCGCGCCCTCCGCAGCTTACCGGAGCCGTCGGTAGCGGCGGAGGCGATCGGGTCCTTTCACGTGCTGTGTGGGGATGCGAGTGAGGGCAAGATGGCCCCCACCCGTCCCCATAGCATAGCAGGGCGGAAGTGACGTCAAAACGTCAGTCCCGCCCATGCTTCTTAAAGAGGAGGTTCACCCGTATATATGACTTTTTCCCCTTAGATTCCTGCTCGTTTTCTCTAGGGGAATCGGCTAGTTGTTTTAAAATATGAGCCGTACTTACGGTTTTCGAGATGCATCTTCTCCGTTGCTTCCGGGTATGGGCTGCGGTACTGGGCGTTCCTATTTTGATTGACAGTCTTCCGAGAGGCTTCCGACGGTCGCATCCATCGCGTCACGATTTTCCGAAAGAAGCCGAACGTCGGTGCGCAGGCGCAGTATAGAGCCGCACCGACGTTCGGCTTCTTTCGGCTACTAGTGACGCGATGGATGCGACCGTCGGAAGCCTCTCGGAAGACTGTCAATCAAGAAGGAACGCCCGCTCCCGAAGACCCATACCCGGAAGCGACGGAGAAGATGCATCTCAAAAACGGGTAAGTACTGCTCATATTTTAAAACAACTAGCCGATTCCCCTAGACAAAACGAGCAGGAATCTAAGGGGAAAAGGTAAAAAAATAAATAAATGGGTGAACTCCCGCTTTAAGGCAACATTTTTTAAATGTCATTTTCTCAAATGACAACATTTTCCCTTTTTTTTTTTTTTTTTTTTGCATTTAAGTCTAAATATGAGATCTGACGTCTTTTTGACCCCAGATCTCATATTTAAGAGGACCTGTCATGCTTTTTTCTATTACAAGGGATGTTTACATTCCGTGTAATAGGAATAAAAGTGATCAATTTTTTTTTTTTTGTGTAAAAAATAATAAAATAAATAAGAAAACACAAAAAAAATGTTTAAAGCGCCCCGTCCCGACGAGCTCGCGCGCATAAGCGAACGCATACGTGAGTAGCGCCCGCATATGAAAACGGTGTTCAAACCACACAAGTAAGGTATCACCGCGATCATTAGAGCGAGAGCAATAATTCTAGCCTTAGACCTCCTCTGTAGCTCAAAAGATGCAACCTATAGAATTTTTTAAACGTTGCCTATCAAGGTTTTTAAGGGTAAAAGTTTGACGCCATTCCACGAGCGGGCGCAATTTTAAAGCGTGACATGTTGGGTATCATTTTACTTTGCATAACATTATCTTTCACAATATATAAACAAAATGCGCTTGTAAGACCGCTGCGCAAATACGGTGTGACAAAAAGTATTGCAATGACCGCCATTTTATTCTCGAGGGTGTTAGAAAAAAATATTTATAATGTTTGGGGGTTTTAAGTAATTTTCTAGCAAAAAAAAATGTTTTAGTCTTGTAAATGCCAAATTTGAAAAACACCCAAGGTCCTTAAGTGGTTAATAAACGCTGATAAACAAAGCTAATTAACGCCCCATAGTAACTTTCTAAACCACCACTGCGCACAGGATAAACTTGATTACCTACAGCTGCTACTTAAATAGAAATGTATACGTACGATCACCGATGAGGGACGTAGCTGTTCCGGCTGGGGAAGTGAGCGAGCAAGTGGAGGGTGAGATCTGCTGGGTGTTCTGTGTCCGCCGTGACCGCAATAACCTAACCTCTTACTGCAAGTCTCCTTCATTAGAGAACTTTTTTGATTGAAGTGCCTGTGTGAATTTTTTAACATGTGAGTACAATGAGTGAGGATTTGCGAGCACTTTTTTAATAAATTGGTTTTACATACTTCACCATTGGAAGCATTTTATTTATTTTTTCATGTGGATTTGATTGATTTGTGATCACTGTTGGAATTGTCTATCAACCCGGGTGGGCTATCAAGCTATTGTGCCGAACATGTGAATGTGAGGCACATTGTTTTGGTGAGTTTTTTCCCTTTGGGAGTGGATTCATAAGCAATGAGGTGTGGTCGAAAGTTTGTATCAAGATTTCTTCAAGAAAGATACCATTCATTAATCAATCACTGCTTAATCACTTGAAGATTGGTGTGATTTATGGACACTTTTATATGAATTCATTTTCTTTTCAACTTTCTTTATGTTTGTGGATCATTCACATGCACTATTAGTTCACTTTCACTTGTTAATTTTTATGTGCTAATTTTTATGTGTTTATTTATGTTATTTAATATAATGACTTTACTAGTACTGTTTTATGAAACCGAGCACTACTATTTTTTTCACTAAAGATTCACTCTAAACATTTTTTTTTATTGCATTTTAGTGTAAATTATGAGATCTGAGGGCCAGATTCACAGATACGCTACGCCGCCGTACCTTACCTGGCTCTAAGTCGAATCCAGGAAGATTTTGTTCCGTAAGTTACGGCGGCGTAGTGTGTCTCTCGGCGCGTATTTCAAGTTGGGCGGGTAGGGGGCGTGATTCATTTAAATGAAGCGCGTCCCCGCGCGGATTGAACTGCGCATGCTCCGTTTTGAAATTTCCTGCCGTGCTTTGCGCGAAATGACGTCGCACCGACGTCATTTTTTGAATTCAGACGTGAGTTACGTCCTTTCCTATTCATGGACGACTTACGCAAAAAAAATTAAAAAATAAAATTCAACGCGGGAACGACGGCCATACTTTAACATGGCAAGTCTATCTATACGCCACAAAATAGCAGCTTTAACTATACGCCGGGAAAAGCCGACTAGCGTCGACGTAAGAGAATGCGACGGCCGCGCGTACCTTCGTGGATCGACGGAAAAAGCTAATTAGCATACCCGAAGCGGAAAACGATGCAAACTCCACCCAGCGGGCGCCGAAGTATTGCACCTACGATCCGAAGGCGTACAAAGCCGTACGCCTGTCGGATCGAAGCCAGAAGCCGTCGTATCTTGGATGGAGGATTCAAACTAAAGATACAACGCTGCAAATTTGAAAGTACGCCGGTGTATCAGTAGATACGCCGGCGTACTTGCTCTGAGAATCTGGCCCTGAGTTTTTTTTGACCCCAGATCTCATATTTAAGAGCTCTTGACATGCTTTTTTTCTATTAAAAGGGATGTTTACATTCCTTGTAATAATAATAAAAGTGACACAATTTTTTTTTTAGTAAAAGAACAGTGTAAAATAATTTAAAATATTTTAAATGCGCCCCGTCCCGCCAAACTCGCATGCAGAAGCAAACACATACGTGAGTAACGCCCACATATGAAAACGGTGTTCAAACCACACATGTGAGGTATCACCATGATCATTAGAGTGAGAGCGATAATTCTAGCCCTAGACCTCCTCTGTAACTCAAAACACGCAAACTGTAGAATTTTTAAACTTTGCATATGGAGATTTTTAGGGGTAAAAGTTTGTCGCCATTCCACGAGCGGGCGCAACTTTGAAGCGTGACATGTTGGGTATCAATTTACTTGGCGTAACATCATCTTTCACAATATAAAAAAAAATTGCGTTTACTTTACTGTTGTCAAGTTTTTTAGAATTATTGCAACGACCGACATTTTTTTCTCTATGGTGTTAGAAAAAAATATATATATAATATTTGGGGGTTCTAAGAAATTTTATTGCAAAAAAATTATTTTTAGGTTTGAAAAAAAGGGCCCAGTCCTTATGTGGTTAAAGGGACCCGTGGTCCCTGCCTGCAAAAGGCAGTTACTGAGGCCTGACTGAGTCAGGGTTGGCCTAAGCACATGCTAGCTGTGCCTGAAGTGCTGGAGAGAGAGAGAGTAATGGTCTGCAAGCCAGAGATGTGCTGGAAGAGACTGGAGTAAGCCAAGTGTATATAGTTGTCCCAACTGATTGATATACAATCAACCAATTGCTTGTTCTACTGGGCATCCCACATATTCCTATACCTATCCAAGTTCAAATCCCTCAATAAAAATCCAAAACAATCACATGGACTGTTTATTGCTCAAAAGTGACTGGGAAGTAAATGCCGGGCTGAGCAGGGCGACAGGTGGGCCACTCCTACACTCAGCAGCTCCTACGGGGGCACCGCTACCAATGTGATTGGCTGTCAGTGGTCACATGAATGAAAGCTAGAGCCACTGGCTCCTGATAATTACTATAGACCTGCTGGGAGCGCACAGAAACCTCTGCTGCGCATGGATACACATACATTACCTGGGAGGCAACAGGTTAAGCCAGTGGTCTCAAAGTACCGGCCCGCGGGCCATTTGCGGCCCGCGGACCAGTTATAAATGGCCCGCAGGCAGGGTGGAAGTGAGGGGAGCAAAAAAAAAAAAAAATATTTTTTTTTTTTTTATTTTTTTATTTTTTTAGCTGGAGCCATCTGGTGGTGAGCCGTTGGTATTACAAGTTATTACCACCAGATGTGAGCTGGCGCCATCTGGTGGTGGCCGTTGGTATTACAAGTTAAGCATTACAAGTTAAACAGCAATTCTAATGTCATTTTACACTATTTTCACTGCCATATTCTTCCCTCTAATTAGAACCCCCAAACATTATATATATTTTTTATCCTAACACCCTAGAGAATAAAATAGCGACCGTTGCAATACTTTGTTACGCCGTATTTGCGCAGCGGTCTTACAAGCGCACTTTTTTGGGAAAAAATTACACTTTTTTTAATTAAAAAATAAGACAACAGTAAAGTTATCCCCATTTTTTTTAATATTATGAAAGATAATGTTACGCCGAGTAAATTCATACCCAACATGTCACGCTTCAAAATTGTGTCCGCTTGTGGAATGCCGACAAACTTTTCTACCCTTTAAAATCTTCATAGGCGACGTTTAAAAAAATCTACAGGTTGCATGTTTTAAGTTACAGAGGAGCTAGAATTATTGCTCTCACTCTACCAATCGCGGCGATACCTCACGTGTGGTTTGAACATCGTTTACATATGCGGGCGCTGCTCACGTATGTGTTCGCTTCTGCGCGCAAGCTCGTCGGGACGGGGTGCGTTTTCTGGCTCCTAACTTTTTTAGCTGGCTCCTAGATTCCAAGCAAATTTGTCAAACCCTGACTTACACCAGTGCTGGTGGTAATAATGCGCTCGCTGACACCAGTGCTGGGGGTTAGTAATGTGTTCGCTGACACCAGTACTGTTGTTTTTGAAGTTTGAAAGTTTGCATGCGGCCCCCCATGGCATATGAAAACTTGTCTTGTGGCCCTCAGGTAATTTGAGTTTGAGACCCCTGGGTTAAGCAATATGGAACGTATGCACATAACATTTTTGGCACTGTGATAATAGTATAAAGGAATAAGCCTTAAAATACTATTGTGACTTCCTATTCTATTTCCTCCAATTATTGCCTTCCCTCCCGATCATGGTTTTGTAGAATACCACTTGTACATGGGTTACTAAGCACGTATGTCAAATTTAAACAAGCTTTAAAAATAAACAGGATACCAATTCAACATACCGGCTATTATTGTGTTTGCACAGTCTCGGCAAAGATAAAAATTTAGAGGACCATAAACAAAGTTACTTATTAATGTATTTGTTCTTGATTTTCACAGGATGTATATTTTTAGGTAGAGGTTGTGCACAATCACTGGAACTATGAGACTGCCGGTAGCCAAGCAGCAAAGTCAGGGTGACCGAGTCCATTCTCCACTGAACATTCTTCAATGTACATAGTACCATTCCATTAGTTCCCATCCCTGAATGAGTTCCCACAATAATCAGAAGCCAGGTGAAGTGTATCTATAGTGAAAATGTAAAATCAGATATGAATTTCCACAATGAATCTCAATAATTTTTAGCTTGCTCCTATTATTCTGAATGATCTTGAAGTTTGTAACCTTACTTTGTATAGATCCCCACACATTGACTTTCTTGAATTCAGTGATACGTATTCACTATGCCCTATTGGTAGGTCCTGCTGTGTCACACATTTCACAGAGTCTGCCTTTTGAACTACAGATGTGCTAAGGGGAGGAGTTCCAGGTAGACATGTGCACAGAATTTTTTTTCGTTTTTTTTTGTTCTGTTTCGTATCGTTCCGTAGGTTCGTTCCCGTTCTTTTTTCGTAAGACGCCCGTTTTCCTGTTCGTTCCCGTTCATTTTTCGTACGACGTGATTTTTTCGTATTCCGATCGTTTCGTATTTTGGTTACCGTTTTATTTTCGTACATGCGGGATGATTCGTTATTCTGTTTAATTCATGTTCGTTACTTGTTAGACAATCATTTTTGTGAATTTTCGTCATTTTGTACTTTCGTAAATATATCGCGGGATTCGCGGCACTTTCAACACGCGGCTCATCCATATTAACTATTGTTAAGCCCCATACACTTGGTCAGACTTTTTTAACAACAAACATAAAAACGATCGTTTTACCGAACGTTCGTTCGTTTTTAAACTCCATCAGAAAACCATTTTTGGGTTCCAGGTTCAAAAGTCTGGCCAACTGATCTCTCCCTTCAGACGAAAATCCACAGAAAAGTTTATTTGGCTCTACTGTACTACTGTACTCAGCACAAAAGAGAAGCTGCTTCACTAACTAACTACACTCACTGTCCATTCAAAAAAACGAAAATTACATCTTATAACAAAAGATTTGCATTCTGTATTTTGAAACCAAATTACGAACAGAAAAAAGGAATTCAGAATACAGAATACAAATCTTGTGTTATAAGATGTCATATGAACATACAAACAGAAAAAGGATTGAAACAAAATACAGAATGAAAATCTTTTGTTAGATGTCATATGAACATACGACTGAAAATCAAAATACGAACAGAACAAGGATTCAAACAAAATACAGAATGCAAGTCTTTTGTTATAGATGTCATATTCGTTCTTTTGCCGTTTTCGTTTTGTCGTATTTTCGTCGGATCGTTCGTTCGTATTTGCGGTTGTTCGTTATGCGACTCATTCGTAATCCCGTCGTTTTCGTATTTTGGTGCTTAAATTTTTTCGTATGTACACATTATTCTGCGGGTATGAAAATGAACATTTTCGTACGAAAATAACATTCGTACGAACGGGAATGCACATATCTAGTTCCAGGTAGGGTGACCACGTGTCCCGGATTGCCCGGGACAGTCCCGCAATTTGCAGGTCTGTCCCGGGCACCTTCATTCCAGGACAATACAGTGTCCCGGAATGAAACTGACGCAGCCACCCCCCAAGCCAAACGAATGCCCCCCAAAAAAGGCCGCCACATCACCGCTTTACTCACTGACAGTACTTGTCCCGGCCGGGAATGCCTGGAGGAGCACAATCCCCGCCCCCTGCTTGTGATTGGAGAAATCATAAATCCTGCCTCTTGTGTCCAATCACTGTGCTTTGATTCGTTACAGCACAAGCTGATTTTTGGGAAGGGGGGGTGTCCCTGAATGGTAGTTTGGAAATGTGGTCACCCTAGTTCCAGGAGGCGGAGTCAGTAAATAAAACACAGCTTGCAGGCAGCAAGGTACCATGGGATATGTAGTTCTTAGTATTAGAAAGTAAACAGAGAAGCTGCAAATCAAGCAGGGAATTAAAGCGGGAGTTCACCCAAAAATCAACTTTCTGCAGTTACATCCAGCATACTGCTGACATCTGCAGTATGCTGGTCTTTTTTTTTTTTTTTTGGTACTTATCGTTTTAGCGGTATTTCTTCTATGGCTCCGAGCGGGGGCTCCGAGCGGGGAATCCTTCGGGGAATGGGCGTTCCCGAAGGCAAGCAAGTTGATTGACGGCCTTCGATAGCACGTCATGGCCTCCGAAAACAGCCGAGGTGACACTTGGCTGTTTACGGCGCCTGCGCCTGCCGTGTAGAGCTGACTGCGCAGGCGCCGTAAATTGCCGAGCGCCACTCGTGTATTTTCGGAAGCCGTGACGCGCTATCGAAGGCTGTCAATCAACTTGCTTGTCTTGAAGGGAACGCCTATACCAGGAAGTAATCCCCGCTCGGAGCCATAGAAGAAATACTGCTAAAATGATAAGTACCAAAAAAAATAGACCAGCATACTGCAGATGTCAGCAGTATGCTGGATCTAACTGCAGAAAGTTGATTTTTGGGTGAACTCCCGCTTTAAGGAAGTTGTGGAAAGAGATGACCAGCGGATAGGCAGAACTATCTGGCAATGCACCCCATAGAGATGAATGAAAAATACCAAAGCTGAGGTGCAGCCACCTCCAGTTCAGCTCCAAAAAAAATCCATAATTAAAAAAAAATTCTATAGATTGCATAGAAAACAAATAACCTGGTTATGTATTACTTTATTATCATAATATTATAAGAACACCAGTAATTGGATTACTTTTCACACTTATTAGGCAAGCATCCTCTTCTGGCAGGGCACCAGCAACTTTCCTCTGTGTTCTAAATAAAGAAAGCCGCTTGCTCCCACAAATTCATCATTCAGGGGAAGCTTTGCATTTTTGTCCAGTGGCATCTGGATAATTAGTTTAAGCCAAGCTGGCCCAAAGTAAGTGTGATGCAATCCAATCCCTGAAGTTCTCTGTTAAAAGAGAAGTAAGGCCAAAGAATTTTTAGCTATTCTTCTTTTCTGAGTCATGCCGCGTACACACGATAATTTTTCGGGTTTCTAAAAAATTACGTTTTTTTTTTATGTCATTAAAAACGACCGTGTGTGGGCTTCAGAGCATTATTCGGGTTCTAAAAAACGGGCAAAAAAAAAAAAATCGAACATGCTTTATTTTTTAACAACGTTTTTAACGTTGTAAAAAATGGTCCGTTTACATTCCGGCACAGTGCCTGTGTGCCATCAAGACTGGCGCCAGAAAAAAAGACGCCAGCACCAATGAGGACCCTCGCGGTTGTCACACTGTGGAAGCAGAGATAAATATTGTAGACTTTACTTCCACTTTAAACAAGGTGAGGAAGGATTCCAATCTCTGTTTTTATGAGTTGCCTATGACTTAATTTTGAGGAATTTCCCTTACTATTGATCAATGTGACACCAGGGTTTAAGTAGAAAAGCAGTCAAGGTAAGTTGAATCTAGACTTTGTAAATTCGCAATATCTGGTCAAAGTTCTTCAAGGTGTCAGTTATCCCTGAAACATGTTAATGGCTTGGAGTTTATCTTTAATAATGTGGTAGCTTTGATCAAGGAAAAAAAAAATACATATCTCTCCATCACTTCCTAACAGCTGCAACAAGATGATAGATCTGTGCCAAATGTACTACACAGACTAAGCTTGGATACACATTATGGACTTGGCTGCCCTCTGCTGGAAGAAAACTATACAACTTTTGAAGCAAGCAATTATTCTGAAGGAATAAATGCTGGGGGAAAAAAATACCAGCAGGTAGGCTTTTATGGTAGAAGACATTGGGCCGGATTCAGATAGGTTAGCGGATCTTTAGATCCGCGTAACCTATCTGATTTACGATCCACCGCCGCAAGTTTTTGAGGCGAGTGCTTAATTCAGAAAGCACTTACCTCAAAACTTGCGGCGGCATATCGTAAATCCCCCGGCGGAATTCAAATTCCGCGACTAGGGGGAGTGTACTATTCAAATCAGGCGCGTCCCCGCGCCGATCGTACAGCGTATGCGCCGTCCGGAAATTTTCCCAGCGTGCATTGCTCCAAATGACGTTGCAAGGACGTCATTGGTTTCGACGTTTACGTAAATTACGTCCGGCCGTATTCGCGAACGACTTACGCAAACGACGTAAAAAATTCAAAACTCGGCGTGGGAACGACGCCCATACTTAACATAGGATACGCCGCATTTACCCCTGCTATAGGGGTAACTTTCCGCCGGAAAAAGCCGAACGCAAACGACGTAAAAAAAAAAAGTGCCGGGCGGTCGTTCATTTCTGAATTGTGCTCATTAGCATATTCGAAGTGTAAAAGACACGGAAGCGCCACCTAGCGGCCGGCCTGGAGATCATTGCAGCCTAAGATCCGACGGTGTAAGTCACTTACACCTGTCGGATCTTAGGCATATCTATGCGTAACTGATTCTCTGAATCATTCGCATAGATACGACCGGCCTAACTCGGAGATACGACGGCGTATCAGGAGATACGCCGTCGTATCTCCTATCTGAATCTGGCCCACTGAATATATATTAACAAATATGTTAGGTGTGGGTAGGATAGGCTTCTCTCAAGAGGAGATTTTCTAAAAGCAAACAGAGTAGAACAGGGCCGGACTGGGAATAAAAATCAGCCCTGGAAATAATTTCATACCAGCCCCACAGCATTATTATACCAGCGTAACAGCATAGCGTCATTATTTTCTTGTTCACGAAAAACCATGCATTTTAAAGCACATTTAATGAATGTATCATATATAAATAAGACAGATATAAAAGCACATAGGGCTTTATATTTATAAAAAGTGGTCAATCATCAAGGGGGACCCCAGGAACTCAGAATGTGGGGGGGACCACCTTCCGCAGAAAGAATACACTAAGGTAAGGGGGGTGGGTTACTGATATAGGGGGGAAACCTTCATATCAGTGCCCCCTTACATTATCGTATTTACTTACCTCTTACATCAGTGACCCCCCCTCAGACTGGCCTAGCGGTGCTGTCACTGACCTCCTCTCAGGTGCACCGTGCAGGGCTTAGTCAGTTGGCTCCAGCTCGTTGGCTCTAGTTTTATCCTATATAGTCTCCTCTCCACAGTCCACACACATTTGACTTCTCCCATGACCCCGATCCCGGCAGTGCTATCACTCTGTCTTGACTCCTCTCCAGACTACCTCAGAGACTGCAGACATGATACAAGAGCTCAATGCAGCCTCATCAGTGCCCATCAAATGCAGCCTTACTGTACCCATCAATGCAGCCTCACTGTGCTCATCAAATGCAGCCTCACTGTGCTCATCAAATGCAGCCTTGCTGTGCCCATAAATGCAGCCTCACTGTGCTCATCAAATGCAGCTTTACTGTGCCCACCATTGCAGCCTCACTGTGCCCACCATTGCAGCCTCACTGTGCCCACCATTGCAGCCTTGCTGTGCCCATCATTGCAACCCTTTGCTGTGCCCATCATTGCAACCCTTTGCTGTGCCCATCAAATGCAGTCTCACTGTGCCCATGAATGCAGCCTCACTGTGCCCATCATTGCAGCCCCTCCTATGCCCCATATCCCAGTCTGCAGTCCCTGTCTGTGGAAAGGTATGTTGTTGATGCTCGGTACAGTACCTTCCATGCCAGCAGGATATCCATGATCGCCATCAGCAGGCAGACTCTGTTCTTGTTTTTGATGGGGACAGTGTTCCTTCCAGAGGATCTGTTTGCTATGAGATGGAGTGGTCCCTGGCCACCTGCACCTTCAGCCATCCTCATTTTCTGCCCCCAGTCAGCCTGTCCTCTGGTCCTGGGGAAGTGAGAGCACTGGGTGGGAGCTGGAGAGCGGAGAGCACTGGCGGGGTTGGAGAGCACATGGGTGGGGGCAAAGAGCAGGGAGTATTGGAGATCACAGGGGTGGGGAGCATAGAGCACTAGGGGGGCTTGAAAACACCGGGGGGGGGGAGCAAAAAGGAACAGGGGTGGAGAGCACAGGAGGCTGAGAGGGGGGCTGGAGAGCACTAAGGGGGCTAAGAGTGTGGGGGTAAAGAGCACTGGGGGGAGAAAGAACAGGGATGAAGAGCACGGGGGCTGGAGAGCACTGGGGGGAACAAAGAGCAGGGGGGAGTGGAGGGCACTGGTGAGTGGAGAGCAATGGGGGGAACTTGAGAGCACCAGTGGGGGCCAGAAAAAACAGGGGTGGAAAGTACGAGGTGCTGGAGCGCACTATGGGGGGCGGAGAGCACTGGCGGGGTGGGAGAGCACATGGGTGGGGACAAAATGCAGGGGGGAGCGGAGAGCACTGGCGGGGTTGGAGAGCACATGGGTGGGGACAAAATGCAGGGGGGAGCGGAGAGCACTGGCGGGGTGGGAGAGCACATGGGTGGGGACAAAATGCAGGGGGTAGTGGAGAGAGCACTGGCAGGGTTGGAGAGCACATGGGTGGGGGCAAAATTCAGGGGGAGTGGAGAGTACAGAGGTGGGGAGAGTGCTGGGGGAGCTTGAGAGCACTGGAGGGTGGAACCAAAAAGAACAGGGATGGAGAGCACTGGGGGGCTGGAGAGCGATGAGTGGAGCTTGAGAGGGGGGCCAGAAAGAACAGGGGTAGGAAGCACTGGGGGGGGGGGACAGGGGTGGAGACCACAGGGGGGAGAACAGGACAGGAGTGGGAGCAAATGGTGGCGCTGCTGTATCTCAGCCAATTAGGAGGGAGAGTCCCGGAGGTCGTGGACATTGCTGGATGGAGTTGGGCTCAAGTAAGTATTAGGAGGACTTCTGCACACAGAAGGTTTTTTATCTTAATGCATAAAATACATTACGATAAAAAAATCTTCTGCCTTTACAATTACTTTCAGTGGATATGGTAGCGGAGATCTCATGAAATGTTTGAAGTGATTGGCGATCTCCTGGGCAGTGAGTGATTTAGTGGGAGGAGGCAGTGGAGGACAAAGTAGAGAGTTAAAGGTAGAGAAGCGTTGACGGGGACGGCATAAGTTGTTAATGAGAGTGATAAAATAGGTCTGCTTGGCAGTGAGGAGGCAGGAATTGTATCTTTGGATGGCAGATTTATATTGGTTGAAATCTTTCTGAAATGTAGTCTTATGCCACAGGGGCTCAAGAGTGCGACTATGTTTTTTCAGACAAAGACTTGGGGGGCACACCCTGACTATGCATCACATTAAAGATGGTGCTGCTATAAGACCAAACAAACAGAATAAAAGATTATAGCGCACACATACAAAAATGTTAATTAAATCCTACAAGGCTATTTAACCACTTAACTTAACCCCCGGACCATATTGCTGGTCAAAGACCAGAGCACTTTTTGCAATTCGGCACTGCGTCGCTTTAACTGACAATTGTGCGGTCGTGCAACGTGGCTCCCAAACAAAATTGGTGTCCTTTTTTCCCCACAAATAGAGCTTTCTTTTGGTGGTATTTGATCACCTCTGCGGTTTTTAGTTTTTGCGCTATAAACAAAAATAGAGCGACAATTTTGGAGAAAAATTTATATTTTTTACTTTTTACTATAATAAATATTCCCCAAAAATATATACAAAAACTTTTTTTTTCCTCAGTTTAGGCCGATACGTATTCTTCTACATAATTTTTGTTAAAAAAAAAATAGGGGGTAGTTTTATGGCATTTTTATTAATATTTTTTTTTTACCAGTAATGGCGGTGATCAGCGATTTTTTTTCGGTACTGCGACATTATGGCGGACACTTCTTAGGCCCCGTACACACGAGAGGATCGATCCGCTGAAATTGATCTGCGGATCGGTTTCAGCGGATAGATCCGCTGGTGTGTACGATCCAGCGGATATTTATCCGCGGATATATTTCGGGCCGACCGATTTCCAGCGGATAAAAATTTCTTAACAAGAAATCTATCCGCTGGAATCGGCTCCAGCGGATCGATCCGGTGGTCTGTACAGACTCACCGGATCGATCCGTCCGAACCCATCCCTCGCATGCGTCGTAATGATTCGACGCATGCGTGGAATTCCTTATATGACAGCGTCGCGCACGTCGCCGCGTCATCATCGCGGCGACGGCGCGACACGTCATCGCGATGGGAATTCGGCGCGGATTTCGATCCGATGGTGTGTACACTCCATCGGATCAAAATCCTCAGAGGATTCATCCGCGGAAACGGTCCGGAGGACCGTATCCGCGGATAAATCCTATCGTGTGTACTAGGCATTACACATTTTTAGGACCATTGGCATTTTTATAGCGATCAGTGCTATAAAAATGCATTGAT